>NC_092752.1:84609654-84913046 GCF_047496795.1 Chiloscyllium punctatum | reverse complement strand
GTTCAGAGGGATGTATGTGCAGCCTTCCCTGGTAAAAAGAGTCACAGGGCAGGATTTACACAGAGCACATTCAAACCCAGAGAAATGGATTTTTTTCTGGATTTGTTTCGTCATTCATTTAAATGATTTGGATGTGAATAGAGGCCGTATAGTTAGTAAGTTTGCAGGTGACGACAAAATTGGAGGTATTGTGGACAATGAAGGAGGTTATCTCAGAGGACAGTGGGATATTGATCAGATGGGCCAATGGGCTGAGGAGTGGCAAATAGGATTTAATTTAGATAGATTAAGCTAGGATATCTGGTTGGCATAGGTTGGACCGAAGAAGCCTGTTTCTGTGCTAGACATCTTTGACTGTGGGATCATAAAAGTGAGTTCTGCTCTGGTTCACCTCTGGGTTCTCTGATGTCCACTTGTTCATTATCTAGCTTCCTCAGTCTCTCATGGCTGTATTTTTGCTCTGTATAGTATTTTACTATTACTTTCACAGCTGTTTTGTAAATGATTTGAAAAATATAGAGCTGGAAAAACACAGCAGGCCAGGCAGCACCCGAGGAGCAGGAGAATGAATGTTTTGGGCATAAACCCTTCTTCAGGAATGTAAATGAATTGTCCACTGCTGCCCGGCTCGTGACCATAAGCTGTTCCATTATCAGGTTATTTTTTCCACAATATCTTTGACAGTCAAAAATTCTTTTGTCCAATAAGCGAGTGCATTTTCCTTCCATTTCTGACAGTCAAATTGTGCATCATTTTCATTCCCTGTAATTCATATTGCACTCCCTGAAACATCAACTGTGTATTTCTCCTTCCAAGAAACCAGTGATCAATGCCAAAGCCTTGTTGCCTGTGGAGAGGGTGATGTTTGACTTCCTTGTACTGCTGCAGTTTGTATGGTGAAGGTGGTTGGGTAAGTGACATTACAGATTATTCACTCAGCGATATTGAAGAGTAGAAGATATCTGTGCAAATCATCATGGTTTTAATTTCACAAAAATATTATTGAGAACTTTTGACATAAGGCTACAGATGGAGAATATTGTGTCCAGTGACCACAACCATTGCCAAATACGCAGTTTTTCAAGAATGCCTTAAAGGAAGAAAGTAGATCTTAGTGGGGATTCCAGACCATGTTCCCTTGCAGTCTATAGAAACAGTCACACAGGTGAACTCAAAATTAAACACATGATTGAGAGTCTGAACTAAAATGAGTTATTGAGATATGAAAGGGTGTGTGGTGCTGGGAGATAGGAATAATTACAGCCAGGAATTAATTCAAAGGTGCGAAAGTAAATTGTTGTCGCTTATAAATGGGAGTCTTTTGATTGATCGGCAAGTTTTGGTACAAGTGAGCACTTCGGCAGTAGAGTTTTTAATATTCTTGAGATTATCGGGAAGGTGAATGTGGGATGCTGGTTTAGATAATGAAATCTAGAGTTAACAAAAGGAATGAATGAGAGTTTCAGCAAATGAGCTGAGACGGTGGCGAGGTCAGGTGATATCACTGATGTCGAAATAGTGGACTTGGAGGGGGTCTGGCCTGTCATCCTCACCTCATTCAGCTGTTTGTCCGTTTGTGAATCAAGTCTGTAACATGCTCAGGAACTGAGTGGCCCTGGCAGAACCCAAACTGGGCATCGCTGAGCAGGTTATTGCTGTGCAGTTGCTTGACAGCACTGTTGATGACACCTTCCATCACTTCACTGCTGAGCGAGTGTGGACTGATGGAGGGGAATTGGCTGAGTTGGATCTGCCCTGTGTTTTTGTGTTGGAACATCCCTGAGCAATGTTCCACAAAGTCAGTAGGTGCCAGTGCTGGAGCAGTACTTGCCTTGGTGGGCAGCAGGTGCTGGAGCACAGCCAACAGTATTATTGCCAGAATATTGGCAGGGTCCATTACCTTTACACTACTTCTCCATTTCTTGATCTGATTTGAAATGAGTTTTAAACCATTTCGATCCATATCTGTGATGTCAGGGACCAATGGAGAAGGGTCATCCACTTGGCACTGCTGGCTGAAAATCGCTGCTAATGCTGTCCTCTTATCTGTGGAATGGATGTGTGAGACCCCTCCATCAGGAAGGGTGGGGATATCTGTGATGCTTCCTCCAGTGAGTTGTTTAATTGTCCATCACTCTTCTTGACTTGGTGTGGCAGAACTGCAGAGCTCAGATCTAATCTATTGGCTATGGGATCACTTAGTTCTATTTGGTGTTGCTTGTACTGTTTGGCATGCAGGTCTGGTATCTGCACCAGGTTGGCACCTCATTTTTAGGTATGCCTGGTACTGGTCCTGGCATGCCCTCCTGCATTCACCATTGAACCAGGGTTGATTCCCCTGGCTTGATGTTAATGGTTGAGTGGGGGATATCAGGCGATGAGATTTCAGACTGGGCTGGAGTACAGTTATGTTGCTGTTGTTGGCCCACAGTGAGACAGAAGTTGCAGGGTCAAGAGGGCTGATTGTGTGGTTGTATTTTCCAGTGCATTGGTAGATGTAATGTGGTCCATCCAATTTCATTCCTTTGTTGAGACTGTGCAGTGATTAATACAATGAGTGATTTGATGGCCTTCTGTCGGGTTTCTTTCCCTCAAGGGCATTGTCAATGGCAGAAAAACATCCCCAATGGTTCCATGGCAAACAGTAGATTCTTCATTCCAGTTATTTTTTTCTTGACTTCAGAGCCACCCTCTACCGATTTGGGATTCAAACCTGAACTTCAGTTGTATATTTTAATATTCTTGATAAATGATAAATATGACAGGTTTGTTCACTTATTTTTAGAATCACTATCACAGGTTTTGTTTATTGTTTTGGAGATAAAAACACTGTCCATTATCCTGTCTCCTACATCCTCCCCTCCAACAACAAGAGTGAGGAGCACATGGAGTTTCTCTGTCCATAAAATTGAGACAATCCAATCAGCTGCCTCTGCTTCTTTCCTCCCTCTCCACTAGCCCACCGAGCCAAACTGCCTCACAAGGGTGCTCCTCATTTTAGTCCTTAACTTGCATTTCCTAGAGTCTCTTGTCAAACCTTATCTGAGGTCATCTTGACCATTTACCCTAGTGTAGCTAAATGATGGACATTCCAAGTCTCTGTCTCATCCTCCCGCTTGTCACCGCTCTCTCCCCCCCCCCCCCACCCATCCACCCCCATTGCAATTCACAGATATTGTTCCATGATCTGTCTGTCTGTTTTTTCTGGTTATGTCCTTCTTTCCCATTCGGCTAAAACCTCATATTTGACCTCACCATCATTGGAAAATCCTGCTCCATCTCCACTCTCCCTTTCCTTTCTGAGTTCATTGTATTTGGTGTCCCTCCAGGATCTATCCTTGGCCCGTCCTATTTCTCACCTACACACTGCCAGGAGGTAACATCGCCCAAAAGCACTGTGTTAGGTTTCACATCTACACTGACAATGCCCAGCTATCCCTCCCCATCATCCCTCTCCATTACTCCACTATTACTCAGTTATCAAATTGCTCACCACGCTTCAATTAGCTGCAATTCACTCCAATGAAACACTGTAATTGTTAAACCCATTGCCTTCAGTTGCTATTCCAAATTCATTTCCCTTACTGCTGTGTCCCTCCCTCTCACTGGGAAGTGTCTGAGGCAGAACTACATTCTTCACAATCTTGCTTTCATATCGGACCCCAAGGTGACCACCTGATCAGACATCTACACAATCACAAATACCAGGAATTCCAATCTCTTAAACGTTGCTTGTCTCCTTCTCGCGCCAGCTCCATTGCTACTGAAACCCTAACCTGTGTCGGTGTTGCCTTTAACTTGACAAATCTGAAACAGAATCCTTGATTCCGCGACTGATCCAGAATCTGGTTCAAGATTCACCCGTAATGGGACACATCGTCTCCGTATTTACCCTGTCAAACCTTGACAGAATCCTTTATGTTTCAAAGAGATCACCTCTCATTCTTCCCAAGTCCAGTGAGTAGATTCCCAACTTATTCAGCCATTGCTGACAGGATGATCCCTTCAAAACAGGGATCATCCCAATGGATCTTCTCTGAAATGCCTCCAATAAATTGCTCTATTTCATTAACTAAAGTGACCAAATCTGATCACGTTACTCCAGATGTGGTCTCACTTGCCATTTGTTTAGTTTCCCTAAGGTATATACTCCAAACTCTTATATTGCAAACTCTTTGAAATAAGGGACAGCATTCCATTCCCTTTCCTGATTCCATGTTGTAACTGTGTGCTCGCTTTCTGTGTTTCCTGCTCATTTGCCCCCAGTCCCTTTGTGGTGCAGCTTTCTATAGTTTATCCCAAGTTATACTCTATTTGCCAACTTGTTGCCCATGTTCCCTGTGAATATCTCTCTGTAAACTGTTTATAACCTTTTGGAATTTTCCTGTTATGCTTTTTCTAGGAGATTTCCCCCTCATTATTCGAAACATGTACTGTGAGCACTGGGCAGTGGGAAGCATGCGCAGTTGCTATCTTTCAGGGATACTCTGTTTCATGACTGGGAGGAGCTTGTTGCCCATTGGTCAGAATGTAGACATCTTCCCCATCAAGGTGCATGAGCCTTTCACACCCCATGTCTTATTGTGGAGGCACAGCGGCAGCACGGAAGGAAAGAAAAGGAAGCAGATCCTGCTCTCTATATCTCATTGAATCTTGGGACATTCTGTCCCATATTCAGTCACATGAAGTTCCAAAGTGGAAACTCATAGAAACCCACATAGATTTGCCCTTGAAGTGCCTGCTGACCTCCACCAGGGGTAATGTGTACAGTCCTCCTGGGCCAGGAGGAGGGGATTGTATGAGTTTCAAACTTGAACTGACAGTGACGGATTTTATAAACTTGTATTACAGGCAGATATTCAGATGGTAATCTCAGTCATTGTAACGCCAAACTCTGACAGAATTACTCAATACTTCAGTACCTGGATATTCATATTGTGTGAGAGTATTGTGTTCTAGATCAATACCATTTGCTGAATAAAAGTTCTCCTTTGAATCAAACCATCCTCTCAATAGATCTTCCCAAATCTTCAACATGTGTCCTGTAACCCTTGTATAATGAGCTGATGGGTGTAAGGTTTATTATTATAATGTGTAACTTTTGTAAACTGCTTTGTCACAGCTTCCCAAATTTCCTTTGCTACAAGGAGAACAATCTCAGTTTTTTCCAAACCCCTGATTCCCCAATGTCTGTTTGCTCTCTATAAGGTACACATCAGGGTTGTGTTGGAACATTCTCCACTTGCCTGCATCAGTGCACCCCCCCCCCCCCCAACAATATTAAAGAAAGTGAACATCCTCCAGGGTAAAGTACTGTACCCGAGTGGTTTGCCATCCACCGCCTTCAGCATTCCCTCTCCCAACCCTCGAGGCACAGTGGCATCACTGTGTAAAAGATCAAGTCAGCATTGTCCTACCCGACCATAGGACTGGTCTCTCATTAGAGAGAGATGTCTGGTAGTGGTTAACGTGAATATTACCACAGCGCAGGCAAGGGGAGAGGTTGAAAAGGAGAGTCCATTAATTGTGGATGATTATTCTTGATGTGTATTAGCAACACATGTCACGTCAACAATTAATGTTAAAAAAGTCCCACAAATTCTGGAACTAAAATCCCCCATACCTTGAACCATCCTGGTAAATCTCCTGTGCCCTCTCTCAGGGACCCTGCCATCCTTCACAATGTGTGGGCGATCTGTGGTTCGCACAGACCCAGCTGCTCTGAACCCTGTGGGTGATAGCATAGAGCAACAGTTGCACTAAACATCACTGTCTGGAAGAGAGCGAGAGACAGAAATCCTGAAAGCATTTAAAATCTATTTAGGAACACATTTGCATGGCCAACACTGACAGGTCTATGGGCTCTGTGCTGGAAAATGGGATTAAAATAGTCAGCTGGGAGATTTCTTTACAGCATAAACCCAATGGACCACAAAACCGTTTTCTGTCCTGCAGACCACAGACGCGTAATATAGGAATATGACAAGCCACAATAGAAACCAGGTCAGAGAAGGTGATATTAGAATAGATGATAGGTGATTGATTAATGTTTTTTGGAGGAAAATGTGACAGAGGTTAAGCAGGACATTGTGGAGCTCTGGCTGCAGGAATCTGAAATAAAAATGGGTTATCTTGAAGGCTGGAATTAAAGAAAGGCACATCACAGATTTGTGAGGGTGGACAAGATGAAAGATAGACAGTGTGTTGAGACTGGAGGAGATTAGAGATTGGAGGATGTTGCAGAGATTGAGATGTTTTTGATGCAGAGATAGTGATAGTTCTGAGACTAGAGAGGAATTATAGAGATAAGAATGAGTTGTTAGCTTTCCCAACAATACCTCTTTACTGATAATGATTGTTTCTCTGTCCTCATCTGCCATTGCCTCCATAGGCCTGCGACAATGAGACTACACAGACAGTATGTTCCTGTTAAGGCCAAAGATGGGAGGGGTCGAGAATGCTGCATGACCTGAGAAATTGAGGCTCTGGTCAAGAAAATGAAGGGAGGATATGGCAGGTACAGACCACTGGGTTTGAGTAAGTCCCTAGGGGACTATAAGGGCAGTAGGAGTATACTCGCGGGAAACCAGAAGGCAATAAAGGGGACATGAGATAGCTTTGGGGAAAAGGTTTAAGGAGAATCCAAAGAGATTCTACAAATACACTGAAGACAAAACAATAACGAGGCAGAGAAAAGCGACCCTCAAAGATCGACAAGACTGTCTATGGAACAGCAGGAGGTGGGAGAGATTCTGTAAGTATTTCATGTCAGTTTTTACTAAAAGGGGATATGGAAGTTAGAGAAGTTGGAGAAATAAATAGTGATAACTTGGCAAGTGTACATATTACAGAGCAGGAGGTACTAGATGTCTTAAAATGCATAAAGGTGGATAAATCCCTGGAATCTGATCAGGTGTATCCCAGAACTTTGTGGGTAATTAGGGACGCTTTTGCTGGGCTTCTCGCTGCGATATTTGTATCCTCGATCGCCACAGGTGAGGTGCTGGAAGATGGGTGCCATTATTTGAGAAAGGTGGTAAGGAAAAGCCAGGGAACTCTCGACCGGTGAGCCTGAAGTCAGTGGCAGAGAAGTTGTTGGAAGGGATTTTCCGGGACAGGATTTACATGTCATTGGAAAGGCAAGAAATGATTCGGGAGAGTCAGCATGGCTTTTGTATTGAAATCATTAACTTGGACTTGAGAAAGGCACAAGGTTTCACATAACACACTGGTTAGCAGGTTCAATACCATAGAATTCTGGCGGAACTAGCTGTTTGGATACGGAATTGGCTGGAAGGTCAAAGAATCATAGATGGACAGCACAGAAACAGAGACCCGTCCGTCCAACCAGTACATGCTGATCAGATATCGCAATGCAATCTAGTCCCCCCTGTCAGCACCCGGCCCATATCCTTCCTATTCATATACACATGAAGATGCCTTTTAAATGTTGCAATCGTAATGGGCTCCACCACTTCCTCTGGCAGCTCAGTCCATACACGTACCACCCTCTGTGTGAAAACGTTGCCTCTCAAGTCTCTTTAAAGCCTTTCCTCTCATGCCATAAACCTCTGCCCTCTAGTGCTAGGATCCCCCACGCCAGGGAAAAGACTTTGTCTATTTATCCTATCCATGCACCTCATGTTTTTATATACATAGATAAGATCACCTCTCAGCCTCCGACGCTGCAGGGAATACAGCCCCAGTTTATTCAACCTCTATTCAACCCCCAGCCGAGCTCAAATCCTCCAACCCTGGCAACGTTCTTGTAAATCTTTTTTGAACCCTTTCAAGTTTCACAACATCCTTCCAATAGGAGGGTGACCAGATTTGTACGCCACGTTCCAAAAGTGGCCTAACCAATGTCCTGTACAGCTGCAACATGACCTCACAACTCCTGTACTCAATACATTGTCCAAGAAAGGCAAGCATACCAAATGCCGCCTTCACTATCCTATCTACCTGCACTCCAAGGCCTCTTTGTTCAGTAACACTCCTCAGAACCTTACCATTAAGTGTATATGTCCTGCTAAGATTTGCTTTCCCAAAATACCACTCCTCAGCCCATTCACCCATCTGATCAAGATCCCATTGTACTCTGAGGTAATCTGTTTCACTGTCCACTACCCCTCCAGTTTTGGTGTCATCTCACTAACTATACCTCCTATGTTCACATCTAAGTCATTAATATAAATGACGAAAGGTAGTGGATCCAGCAGTGATCCTTGTAACACTCCACGAGTCACAGGCCTCCAGTCTGAAAAGCAACCCTCCATCACCACCCTCTGTCTTCTGCCTTTGAGCCAGTTCTGTATCCAAATGGTTAGATCTCCCTGTATTCCATGAGCTCTAACCTTGCTGAGCAGTCAGTGTCATAGTGCAGGATGCTTTTTGGACTGGAAGCCTGTTGTGAGCAATATGCTGTCAGGCTGGGTACTGGGTCCACTGCTTTTTGCCATTTATATAATTGATTTCTATGTGAATACAGGAGCTATGGTTTGTAGGTTTACAATAGACACCAAAATTGGAGGTGCAATGGATAGCAAAGTTACCTGAAAGTACAATGAGACTCTGATCAAATGGGCTGAGGAGTGGCAGGTGCAGTTTAATTTAGATATGTGTGAGATTCTGCATTTTGGAAAAGCAAATCTGGGCAGGACTTCTACACTTAATGGGAAGGTCCTGGGGAGTGTTGCTGAACAAAGAGATCTTGGAGTGCAGGTTCATAATTCCTTGAAAGTGGAATCATAGATAGGCAGGGTAGTGAAGAAAGTGTTTGGTGTACTTGCCTTTATTGGTCAGTGCATTACGTACAGGTGTTGTGACGTCATTTTGCGGCTGTACAGGACATTCATTCAGCCACTTCTGGAATTCTGCTTTCAGTCCTGGTCTCCCCGCTATTGGAATGATATTGTGAAACTTGAAAAGATTCAGAAAAGATGCAAAGATGTTGCCAGGGTTGAGGGATTGAGTTATAGGGAGAGGCTGAATAGACTGAGGCTGAATAGACTGAGGCTGTTTTCACTGGAGAATCGGATGCTGAGAGGTGACCATAGAGGTCGATAAAATCGTGAGGGGCATGGATAGGGTCAACAGCCAGGGTCTTATTCCTGTTTAGGTGAGTCCAAAACTAGAAAGCACAGGCATGAGGGAAAAGATTGAAAAGGGATATTAGGGGCAAAGTTTCAAGCTGAACATAGTATGTGTATGGAATGAGATGCCAGAGAAAATGTGGAGGCGAGTACAGTTACAACATTTAAAAGGCATCTCACTGGATATGTGATTGGGAAAGGTTTAGAAGGCTATGGGCCAAGTGCTGGCATATGGGACGAGATTAATTTAGGATATCTGGTCAGCATGGACAAGTTGAACTGAAGGGTCTGTTTCTGTGCTGTACATCTCTATGGCACTCATAAATTAAAATTAAGATAGGTTTCTCTTTTATGGAGAGTTAGCAGAAGGCCAGACAATTCTCCTTAGAGCTGAGAAGGTTAAGCAGTAATTTTGACCAGGAGTTGATTTGATTCCAGGGTATTCTTTTACAGAGAGACAGAGTGAGAAATTTTTAACGTCACAATTTTTAGCAACTATTTTCAGGTAACTGGCAAATAATGCAAAGAAAACTGTGAAGATTATTTTACTCACTAAGTTCTGAGCATCTGGAACAGTTTGACCGACAGCTGGATGCAGATTCAGTAGTTATTGTCAAAACAAATTTGAAATTTAACATTTTTAAGGAAAGATTTGGAGGGCTATGTCCAAATGGGAGGTGAGTTGGGACTGACTGGCACCATCTCCAGAAGGAGAGAGTATAGCCCCAATGGGCAGAATAGCCTCCAGTCCCTGTGCTCTGTGATACTGACCCATTCACTGTGAATGATGAAGCTCATCACAGGGCAGAGCTATAGAGATGTACAGCATGAAAATAAACCCTTTGGTTAAACTGGTCCATGCTGACCAGATATCCCAACCTACTCTAGACCCATTTGCCAACACTTGGCACATATCACTCTACACCCTTCCTATTCATATACCCATCCAGATGCCAAATGGTTTAATTGTACCAACATCCTCCACTTCCCGACAGAAGATTCCATACACGCACCAACCTCAGTGGGGACAAATAATTGCCCCTCAGATCCATTTTAAATTCTTCTCCTCTCATCTTAAACCTATGCCCTCTCATTCTGGACTCCCCGACCCCAGGGAAATGACCTTGTCTATTTATCCTCCCCAGGCCCCTCATGGTTTTATAAACCTCTATGAGGTCACCCCTCAGCCTCTGATGCACCTGGGAGGATCCCACCACTCAGGTCACAATGGGGCCTGGCTGATTGACACAGCTTCAGACCAATAGGAGAGTTGGTATGATCCTCCAGCCAATGGGAGTGAATGAGGGATGGGTCCAGCAGGCCAACACATGACCATCAGCTTTGCAGGCGCAGTGTCACTGTGAGGGGGGACTGAATGTGAAGGAGTGGGAGAGACAGCAGATACTGGGAGAGAGATGGAGTTAGTGTGGACTGGGAAGGTTGATAAACACTCTTTCAGTCTGTTGAACCTGAATTAGATACTCCGGGTAAATTAGAACCAAAAGAACTTCGGATGCTGTAAATCACACACAACAACCAGAAGGTACTGGAAAAGCTCAACAGATCAGGCAGCATCTGTGAAAAGAAATCAGTTCGCATTTTCGATCCAGTGACGCTTCCTCAGGAACTGATGTTACTGAGAAAAAAAGTCTGTTTTTATGCAGAAGGTAGGGGTTAAGGAGTAAATGATAAGTGGGGGTAGAGGCCAAAGAGAGAGATAAGAGCATTTGGACAAAGGAGTGGATAACGATCTGACGGGGGGAGGGTGAATAGCTGTTTATGGGGACTGTTAGTGGCTAACCATAGGTAGTGTGTAATGGAAGGCTACGTAATAACAAGGCCTGGTATGTGGGGTAGGGGGCAAAGACACTAGGACGTAGGAGAGTTCAGGACCTAAAATTATTGAATTTGATATTGAAGCCAGAGGATTGCAGGGTCCCCGAGTGGGAGATGAGGTGTTGTTCTTCCAGTTTGTGTTAAAGTGTGATGCTGGAAAAGCACAGCAGATCACGCAGCATCCAAGGAGCAGGAGAATTGATGTATTGGGCATGTCAGCACTTCATCAGAAATGTAGGTGGTGGAATACGGCTGAGAGATAAATAGGGAGGTGTGTTTGGGGTTGGGGGAAGGGAGCTAGGGTGGCAATAGGTGGTTGTAGATGGAGGGTCGTGGTGAGAGGGTGGAATGGATAATTGGAAAGGAAGATGGGCAGGTGGGACTGTTCAAGAGGCCAGTGCCGAGTTGGAGGGTTGAATCTGAGATAAGTTGGGGGAGTGGGAGATGAGGAAACCTTGATGCCTTGAGGTTGAAAGTTCCCAAGGTGGAAGATGAGGTGTTCTTCCTCCAGGTGTCGGGTGGCTCGGATTTGGGATGGGGGGCTTGCATGTCCTTGGCAGCGTGGTGGCGGATGGGGTGGGGGGTAGCTGAAGTGGTCGGCCACAGGGCGGTGGGGTTGGTTGGTGCATGTGTCCCAGAAATGTTCCCTGAAATATTCCACAATTTGGTGTCCTGAGAGCAAGGGACACAATAGGTGAGGTGTTTGGGTGGGCAGGGAAATCTCTGCTGGATGTGGGAGGATCCAGTGGTGCCTTGGATGGAGGTGAGGGGAAGGTGTGGGCACAGGTTTTCCACCTCTTGCAGTGGCAAGCGAAGGTGCTTGGAGTGGAGGGTGGGTTGGTGGGGACCGTGATCTAACGTGGAAGTCACAGAAGGTATGGTCTCTGTGGAATGCTGAAAGGGGTGGGGAGGGAAATATCTCTCAGGGGGTTGGATCTGATGGTGGAAAGAGCAAAGGATGATGCGTTATATCTGGGTGGAAGGTGAGGATGGTGGGATTCCATCTTTGTTGCATTTGGAGGGGTGGGGTTCAAGGGCAGTGGTGTGGGAAGTGGAGGAGATACACTGGAGGGCATTGTTGACCACATGTGAGGGGAAATTGCAGTCTTTGAAATAGGAAGCCATTTGGGTATGTTCTGAAGTGTTCTTCCAGCTTGCATCAAGCTTCACTGGAACACTGCAGTAAGCATGAGACAGAGATGTTGGACAGGGAACAGTCTTGTGTGTTAAAGAGCAGGCAACTGGAAGCTCAGGGTCTTTTTTTGCAGGCACAATGTAGATCATCAGCCGCCATTTCCACAACCGCCACTGAGATGCTGGAAGGTTCGTGTCTCCTCCATTAACAGCTTTCCACCTTCCCACTCCTTTATCTTTCCAATTGTTCCTGTGTCTCTTTGGGCTCTGTCCCCACCTATTATTTACTCTTTAACCCCTATCTCCTATAGTCCAAAGATCTGTAGGTTCGGTGAATTGGCCCAGCTAAGGTTCCCGTAGGGTTCAGGGATGTGCATTCGTTCGGGGAAATGGAGAGTAATAGGAGAATGTGTCTGGGTGGGATAAACTTCGGAGGGTGGGTGTGGAATTGTTGGGCCAAAGGGCCTGTTTCCTGAAGGGATTCTAATTTTCCCAGCTGTCATCGGTTCTGAGGAAGGGTCACTGGACCCGCGATAACCCATGGTATGTGTAGGAGGCGGAAAGGGGAGAGTGGCAGCAGGAACCAGATGAAATGTATCCGTGTAGACTGGGAGGGTTTAGTTACACTCTGGGCAGATAGTTAGTCTAAATTAGAAACTCTTGGTCCCACGTTTGCAGCAAAGGGGAAGATGGCTTGGGCCTCAGGCAGTGAAAGGTCCTGGGTTCTGTCCACCATCTTTATTTGGGGCAAGGTACAGCAAGGAGCATGCACGTGTCCTCTTCCTGGGTGGGGGAGGGGTGATTTGAAGAGGAGCATTTACACATCAAACACATACCGAGAGAAGTGTTTGTCTTCACTATTCATCTTGCACTGACTGTGAGCTTTGTTTTGTGAATTCATGTTATAGGATATTAATTGAGAATAATTGAGACAGGGATCTCAATAAACAAGTTTCTACAGTCAGCAGAGTCATCGGGATCTGAATATCATTGGCATTTAACTGTGGAACGAGAAAGGTTTGTCTGTTCTGTCTGTGGGAAAATATCTTCAATATTTTTGTCAAGCCAAAAGCAGAAAGATGTTCAAGTCCATGGTTGGATCACCCTTGGGGTATGTCTTCAATTCTTGGCCCCCTACCTGTGGAAGGTGGTATTGGCCTGAGAGGGAGCACAGATTTATCCAAATTACACCTCGTCTTTTTGCAGGAACTGTTAGATTTAGTCTCAATCATCCACTTTGTAATGTTAATCTGTAAACTCCCTACTTCTAATTCACTGCAAATTTCTCGTGGATTCAAATTCCAGCACCATTTCAGGTGGAACGTTCCAGATTCTGACAACTGTCTGTTCATTCAGAAACTGCTAAAGTCCATTTTGACTCTGGGGTTACAAAGGGCTGAATTGAAAGATGCAATGCTGGTCCTGAGCTCCCATTGAGGTGCATTGGAACAGTCCAGTGTAGGTGTGAGCAGACAATGAAAATGACAGGACTGCACTGTGAGGGCTGCTTGGCTCAATGAGAGTGTTTTGGAGTTGGGTGTAAATAGTGAGGTGAGACAGGGAGAAGGTGAAGCTGAAACTCCGTTTTAGTTCAGGCCTTTCAGAAATTCACAGTCTCAATGGGAATAGCCAATTTGTCAGTGATCCCTGTGGAGTATTTAAGGTTTTAAAGTATGACATATCAGCTGAAGTAAAGATTTTTTTTGTTATTATAATGGACATTGTTTGAAGTGAAGGAAGGTTACTCACTCATTTAAATTCTCTTAATGGGAGTAACTAGATGAATGTAGAGAGACGTTGTGACAGGAGCCCTCAGACCCGTGGTGTGCTCCTCTTGCACAATGTGGGAAATAAGGGCCGCTTCCAGTGTCCCTGACGGCTATTTGTGCAGGAAGGGTTCCCATCTGTAGCTACTGGGAAACTGCTTTTCAGAGCTGGAGCTGAGAGTGGACTCACTGTGGAGCATCTGCAATACTGAGAATGTTATGGACCGCACGTTTAGTGAGTTAGTCACACTGCAGGTGAGGGTTACACAGGCAGAAAGGGAATGGGTGAACATCAGATCTAGTAAAAGGCTCAGGAAGTGAGTACAGGAGTCCCCTGTTGTTATCCCCTTCTCATACAGATACTGTATACCACTTGGGATTCTGTAAGGGCGGGAATGGGTGGGGTGGCTTCTCGGGAAATCAGCATCAGCCAGGTTCATGACACCACAGAGAGCTCTGATGATCAGAACAAGAGGAATGAGAGTGGCAAGGCTATAGTGACAGGGGATTCAATAATCAGGGGTACAGCCAGGCACTTCTCTGCCCACAGAGATGAATCGAGGATGGTATGTAATCTCCCTGGTGCCAAGATCCATGATATCATGGAGTGGCTGCAGGACATTCTGGAGCTGGAGGGTAAACAGGCCGTGGTCGTGCAACACACAGATACCAAGGACATCGCTAAACAGAGGGATGAGGGCCTGAAAGCTGGACATAGGGAAAGCAGAGATGCATTAAAATGTAGCTCCTGAAATGTAATAATGTCAGACTTACTCCCAGTGCCATGTGCTAATGAGAGCAGGAATGAGAAGGTAGATCAGCTGGATCTGTGACTGGGGAAATGGTGTACCACAGAAGGGTTTTGATTCTTCAGGCACTGGGACTGTTTCTGGGTTAGGTGGGACCAATACCAGCCTGACCGGTTACCCCGGGCAGAGCTGAGACAAATCTGGTGGGGGCTTTTGCCAGTTCTGTTGGTGAGTTTGTAACTAGTCTAACAGGGGGATGGGAACTAAAGTGTAGACTTATATGGGTCAGATTCAGGACAGGGAATGGGAGGTAGAATATTAGTGATGGAGTTAGCGGCTCAGAAAGCCAAAGGAAAGGAGGATTAAACGAAGATTGAGTCGCTGTTCAGCCATCAGTCCTGACATCCCAGGAATGTGAGTCAACAAAATATGGAGCTGTTTACATGTCAATGACTCTGTGCTTCAGCAAAATGGTGGAAACCTGCAATAAAAACAAAAAGCGCTGGAGATCCTCAGCAAGTCTGTCAGCATCTGAAATGGTGACAGATGCAGGAAACATTGCAGCCTTGAAGAAGTGTTTAGATGATCACACCAGGCACTACAATATCGGTTACACGCTGTGTGCCAGAACGTGGCACTAGAATAAATAGGTGCTTGATGACAAGCATGAATACGATGGGGCTGGAAAGGTGAAGTTTCGGGTCAGGGCTATTTATCAGGACTGACAAAGGGTCCTGACCCAAAACATTCATCTTCCTGCTCCTCTGATGCTTCCTGACCTGCTGCACCTCCCCAGGTCCACATTGTACAGACTCTGACTTCCAGCATCTGCAGTCCTTAACTATCTTCACATCCCAGGACTCATCTGGTGATCCTCCTTTACACTCTCTCAATAACCAGGAGAGCCTTCCTTGGAAAAGGGGAACAAAGGTGTATACAATACTCCAGGTGTGGTCTCACCAAGGCCCTTCCAGAAAGGGATCCCTGTCCCCATCTTATCCATAATCATCAAGCACACATGCCTGGTGTGATCATCTAAATACTTCTTCAAGGCTGCAATGTTTCCTGCATCTGTCACCGTTTCAGATACTGCCAGACCTGTTGAGGATCTCCAGCACTTTCTGTTTTCTCTGTTATAGAGTATTGAGAAATTCAAATTGAACTTCATGTTACTGAATCCGTGCCGATCTGAATATCATTGACCTTTTCATCTGGATGGGAAGGTGGTGCATTCTGTCCGTGGACGAATATTTAAAATGTCAGTGTGGCTGGAAAAAAGTTCTGAGACAGCGAAGTCCATGTTAGCGTGGGGACTGTGGAGAGAGATTTCATTGGTTTTTGAAAGTCTAAACAATCATGGCACATTTCCCTGGAACAGGTAAGCCACAGATTGGTTTTGTATGAGGACAATTAACCATAAAACCAGAAAGACAAAAGGATTCCTGCATCATGGGAAAAAGTTATGAAAATGGGATTGTTGTAATGGAGTGAATTATCGATCCTTGATTGTAATCCATTGGTGTTGTCACATCGGTTCCAGTGCCATGGGGAAACACAGGAAATTTGATGAGTGCAGTGTAGGTTTCAGTTATTCAACTGGAAAGGTGAAGAAGAAATTTACAAGGATGATGCCAGGTCTCAGGGGTCTGAGGTACAGGGAGAGGTTGGACAAGTGAGGGCTTTTTTGTTTAAAGCAGAAGAAACTGCGGGGGAATATTTTATAGAAGTAATAAGACCATGAGAGGCATGGGTAAGGTGAATGCACTCGGTCTTTTTCACAGGGACTCAAGGATTGGAGGGCATCAGGTTAAAGTTAGAGGAGAAAGAATACATGGGAACCTGAGGGGCAACTGTTCTACACAAAGGTGGTATGTATATGGAATGAGCTGCCAGTGGAAGTGGTTGAGGTGGGTATATTAACAACACGTAAAAGACATTTGGACATATACATGGATAGGAAAGTTTCAGAAGCAGATGGGCCAAGTGCAAGGAAATGGGGTTAGCGTGGATGGACATTCTGATTGGCTTGGGCCAAAGGGCCTGTCTCTGCTGCAGGACGCTATAACTCTAAGTGCATTTGCTATTTCTCCCCCTAACTCTGTTGGTATCATGGGATGTATTCCATCAGGGCAAGGAGACTTGTTTACCTTTAGCTCCATTAGTTTGCCCAGCTCTAACACTTTCATGATAATGGTTGTTTCTTGGTCCTCACCTTCCTCAGTCTCCTTATCAATTACTGGCATGTTCTTCGTGTCTGGATTAGTGGTGCTGGAAGAGCACAGCAGTTCAGGCAGCATCAAAGTAGCTTCAGAATCGACGTTTCGGGCAAAAGCCCTTCATCAGGATGTTCTTTGTGTCCTCCACTGTGAAGACTGACTGCTGTGTACTCATATTCCTGAACTCTGCTGGATAGGAATAACGAGGCACAGAACTCTGAGAGGTCTTCTTTGAGTCTTTATTGATGAGACACGGCAGCTACCTGGATAGTGTACATACAAAACGCCTTCAGGCAGCATCAGGTAACTCCCCGCCTGTCCGATATATGGCTCCCCTTCTTATACATTTTGTGGTTTGTGACTTTGAATACAGACTGTCTCGCAATATTATCTCCATGGCAACGGCAGTTCAAAAGTCTAGTTCAGTTCAGCACTTTGTGGTTAAACCACACACCCCTCGCCCACACCTCCGTGGCTCCCTCAAGTACCTGACAGGCACTTCAGTTTCCGTGGGGCTGTCTATCGGGATGGTGATGTGCAGGAGCCAGGGTTGGGGTGGGATGGACAAAGTTAAAACCACACATCACCAGGTTATAGTCCAACAGGTTTATTTGGAAGTACAAGCTTTTGGGGTGTGCTGTGATTTTTAACTTGATCAGGATTATCTCTATGGTAACAGTTAAGTGCTTCAACAATTACAGAGGCCATATGTTCCCCAAACAATAGGTTTCCCTCAAGCAGTGTAAACTGCTATTCTGTCCCTGGGGATAGCTACTCCATCACTTTTTATCGCCAATTCCATCATGCTTTCTGTTGATCTTTGAAGTTTTTCTAATCTCTGAATTTATCCTTGGTCTTTGCCAATTTGTATGCCTTCTAATTCAATTTCATAGACTCCCTTATTTCCTTAGACATGGCAGATTATTCCTTTTCCTGCAGTCCTTCCTTTTCACTGATATATACTTTTGCTGAGAAATTTGAAAAATTACTTTGATAGTCCTCCACTGTCTGTCAACTGTCCCACAGTAAAATCTTTACTTGCAATCTGCATTAGCCAACTCCTGCCTCATCCTATTGTAGTCTCCTTTGTTTAAGCACAGTATCTTGGGATTGGATTTAATCTCCTGCTTTCCATCTGTGTTCTAAATTCAACCAGACTTATGACAAGTCTTTTTATCAGATTACGAGGTGAGGCGATGTTTCCTGGGTGTTTTGGATTTCATTGTCAGCGACCTTGGCTTTGTAATAAAGTACAGGATAGATATTCACAACAGAGTATTCTGGACGCTGTGAATGTACTACACAGTCTAAAACCATAAATCACTGTCACCCCTCAGTTTAAAATTGCAAAATCATTATCTCCTACACCCTTCCTCACTACCTAAGTTTGGAACGCTAATCCACCTGACTATCTTGCTGTTTCTGCAAATCTCCTTTGGTGAAGTTGGTGAGTTTTGGATTCAGCTTTCCAGTTATTACCGTAAGAAGATAAGCCCTGGGCACAGGGGAGGCAATGCAGCCCTTCGAACCAGCTCCACCATTTAATACGGTGATGATTGAGCTCACCTCGGTCTCAGCTGGGTTTTCCCGCCTGCTCTCTCTCACACTTCAACTCATTGCGAATTCAACATCTGTATCTCTTCATTAAACTTGCTCATGTCTTGGCATCCACTGCATTTTGAAATTCCACAGATTCACAACACATTGAGATAGGTACATGCTTCTTCATGAGAATAGAATAGAGTCCCAATAGTGCAGAAACAGTGTATTAATCCATTGATTCCACACCAACGCTATGATGAGCATCCCATTCAGACCCACCCATTTCCTGTAACCCTGCATTTCCTGTGGCTAATTGCCTAACCAGCACATGCATGGACCCTGTGAGCAATTTGGCATGACCAATCCACCTAACCTGCACATCTTTGGACTGTGGGAGGAAACTGGAGCACCGAACAAAACCATGCAGACATGGGGAGAATGTGTAAATTCCACACAGTTGCCTAACGCTGGAATCAAACCCGGGTCCCTGACGCTGTGAGACAGCAGTGCTAGCCACTGAGCCACCTCTGCTTAAAATCTGCTGCCCATTATTAACCTCCCCACCCCGCAATTAGCTGAATGTATATTCCTTACGTCAGAAGTCCGGGTGTCTCAGTAAATCCCAGTGACAGCCCACATGTCCTGTGTGTCTGAATAGATATCCTATACACAACACCCTCCAGCCCACACTTTCTTTCACTTTCCAGGGACAGGTCTCCAGAGGCTTCATGGGGACTACAACTCCCACAGTCCCTGAGGCAGGGGCCACACGTGTGTGGGGAAACCCAGCACTGTACACGTACAGAATGTGGGTGGGTTTTGGAGCATGTTCTTTGGGGTAACTAGCGGAAAGCATTTCACACTGTGATTGGCTGGAGAAGGGACGCATCTGCCTATAGTGTTGATCAGTTGGGGGGGGGGGGTGGTCAAAGTGTCACTACGCCTCGATGGGACCAAGTTCCATTCGCAACTTGTCATAACACTGGGAATTGACCAATGGGAAACAAGGAAGAATCCGACCCATTCTCCCAGACTGAAGGTTCCTCTTCTGTCCAGGATCTGCCACCTCCCTTTCTGTTTCCTTTTGTTTCATTCTGCTGTTACATTATTGACTTGCAGCAATTGAAGGGAAAGGAAGTGAACCCAGAAAGGGTGCAGAGTCTAACCAGGGACGGGAAGTGGTGGCATGGATCTGTTTATCAGTAATGCTATGAGAATTGGGAGGGTGTACATTAGGGGTAGCAGAGTCAGAATGGTTGGAGAGAGTAAGTGGGCTGGAGGGTTACAGCTTTGGGGGAAGAAGGGGGAAAAAGATATTCCAGAGAAACTAGAATTGTCTGTTCTGAATTTCTAATCTGTACATATTCCTTTACACAGGGTGGTAGATGGTGAAGATTTGCAGACTGAAATCTCAAAATCACGTGCAGATAGTGATTAAGTTAAACAACGTTTGAAGAACCAAAGATGGAGAATCACTGGGCCAAAATCCTGCAACACTCTCCCTCCCAGCATTGTCGGTCTCTCTGCGCCAAATGGACTGTGAATTGTACAAGACAGCAGCTCACTACCATCTTCTCAAGGGTAACTAGAGATGGGGAATAAATGCTGGCTGAGCCAGTGATGCCCATATCCTGGAAATGGGTTCTATCTCAAGTTGCTGAAACCCAATTGATGTTACTGCAGGATGATGAGGGATGCTGAGTGCATCCTCCAGGAGGCAGCACCATCACATTACCCCTGCCGACACCCACACAGTAACACAGCAACGCCACTGGAACAAAAGGCAGTGAAACCAGAGGAGGACGTAGATATAGTTCTTCAAGGTAAAGCCATGAAAGGGGATTGGAACAGAGCAGGAACAGGAGACTGAGCTGGATGGTCAGCTGTTTCCCATTGAATGGTGGAGCAGGATTGAAAGGCTGAATGGTCTCCTCCTGCTGCTATCTCCCAGGTATGTATATAGTCATGGAGCCCGGGTAGGAAGAAGGGGGCAGGGATTCTCCAGGAGATTGCACTTCCACAACAGTTTTCAGTGAGGGATGGTTTGATTGATTTTATTTAACATTTATCTTTAACACAAGGTTTGTAAATTTTGGCTTTAAAATGTGGTAAAAGCTTTTTGCACCGCAAATAAAATTAAAGAAAATAAATTGAACTGTCTGAATATAACAGTTTTAAAGCTTTCAACCTCCTGTAAAACAAAATCCTGTCTATTCCAAGACGCCATCTCTTTCCAGCTACTCAAACTCCAGGGAAATATTCCCTCCCTGTCTGAACCTTTGGTTTGATTTAATAGCTTTTCAGTTCTCGTTCTGTTAGCTGTGAAGCGTTCTTTTTCCCCATTTTTCCGACCCAGAAATCTGAGCACAGCAACCTTCCCACCATCAAAATCATCATTATGCCATTTTGCTTTTGGTTAACATATAATCACCAGCAGTGCAAAAGTGAGGACTGCAGATGCTGGAAAACAGAGCCAAGATTAGAGTGGTGCTGGAAAAGGCCTTTTGCCAAAACATTGATTTTTCCAGCTCCTCTGATCCTGCCTGACCTGCTGTGCTTTTCCAGCACCACTCTAATCTAGACATATCACCAGCAGTAAACCAATTGAATATTTCCAAACAAAGCCCATTACGGGCCAAGCAAACCATTGCAAGTGCAGAGTGAGAAGGGACTAAATCAATGTAGAGTTGTGGGGAGGGCGTCTGCGGTGGAGATAAAGTACTGTATCCCCTACGGTGCCTACCTCTATCTAAAGGCATCGAGAGCACTGATGCACACCACATGCTCCTTCTCTAAGGATACCCTGCTGTGTAGCCTTTATCCTCCATCAGAGAATAAAATCCCTACAGTGTGGAAGGAGAGCCTTGGCCCATCAGACCCCACCGACCATCAAAAGAACATCAAGCCCAGAGCACTCTCTCACTGTAACACTGCATTTTCCGTGGCTGATCCACTGAGTCTGCACAATCCTGGATACTGTGGACAAGTTAGCACGACTGATCCACCTAACCTGCACATCTGTGGGCTGTGGGAGGAAACTAGAGCACCTCAGGGGGACCCACACTATACTGGGGAGAATGTGGGAACTCCACACAGGCCGTTGACCAAGGCTGGACTCCAACCTTGTGCCTGATGCTGTGAAGCAGCCGTGCTACAGTCACAATTTAAATCAAAGCAGATGATCCCTGCTCATTGTCACATGCTGTTTGTGGAGACTTACTGCCCAGAGAGACATCCTGAGGTTCAGAAAGTGGCAATGTAAGTTCAGTCAACTCCAGCCCAATTAATGTGGTTAACAACCACAACAATTCTCCAACAGTGTCATCATGTACAAGGTGCAGTCCTGTCTCTGATGAACAGTAACTGCAGAATCTGAGTCCTACAGTGATGTGTGAACTCTACCCCACACGGAGCAGGGGGATGATCACTTCCCTGTGTGCACTCACTGGTCTCTCAATTGTGTTGAGGACGCAGCAAATCCCTTGTCACACAGAGGGGTGAACAGCTCCTACCCAGAGTGAACCTGCTGGAGTCTCGGAGGCAGGATGAATCACTGAATCCCTTCTCCCACACTAAGCATCTGAATGGCCTCTCCCCTGTGTGGGCTCCTTGAGGTCTCAGCAGGAGGGATGAATCACTGAATCCCCTCTCCCACACTGACCACCTGAATGTCCTCTCCCCCTGTGTGGGCTCACTGGGGACTGCACAGGTGCTGAATTTGAGTGAATCTCCCTCCACACTGGGAGCAAGTGAATGATCTTTTCCCCAGAGTGAGCTCGCTGGTGTTTCAGCAGGTCAGAGGACTGAGTGATTCCTTGCCCCCACACTGAGAAGGTGAATGGCCTCTCCCCGGTGGGAATGTACTAATGTCTCCGCTCGTGAGAGATTTGAATGAATCCTTTCTCACACATGGAGCAGGTGAAGGGTCTAAATCCACTGTGCCATCTCTGGTGCCTCAGCAGATTGTAAGATCGAGTAAGTCCCCATACGTGGGGCAGGTGAACGACCTCTCCGCAGTGTGACTGTGTCGGTGACTGTCCCGCTGGGAGGGGTAAGTGAATTTCTAATTCTGATTGAGTACATCCTCCTGTTTTCTCAGTTATTATTGACAATCTCATTCCCCTCGCACCAGAACCTATTCCAGTGTTACAGAAACAGCAGAATGGTCAGCTGCAACTGGTCACCTGACTGATCACTGGACACGAATGGTTCAGTCTCCACAGATGCTGCCAGACCTCCTCAATTTTTCCAGCAATTTCTGATTTTGTTTCTGATGTCCCAGCATTTGCAGATGTTTAGTTTTCCAAAACTCGTCTGTTGCAGAGGAGTTTATTGATGAAATTAGAGAGGTTTGAAAGTTGTACGTTAGGTCACACATCAGCTATGATCATCATATCATCATGAATGGCAGAGCAGAGTTGAGGGGCTGAATGGCCTCCTCCTGTTCCAATGAAAGTTATCCATTGGCAGCTTGTTGTTACATTTCCCCTCACTGCTCACTTCACCTCCATGTCGAACACACTGTTACCGACTGAACAAACCTCCTGTGTTTGAATTAAACCTGCTCATGTTCAGTGGCTCCCTCTCCTGCCACCCGGATTTAACTCTCATCATGGAATGCTGTCTTGTATTACTGCAGGAATGCCCACAAGGACTAATCCTGGAGTCTGTATCCCCTGGGATCCACAATCACCTTTTATTTCCTTCTTCCTCTTTCATTCTGACATTGAACTCTCGGTTTCAATCCATTCTCCTGTCATGCTCTTCAACGTGCCCATGTGGGTGGACTAGAGGCAACTGGGATTTAATGAAGGGCAGTGGGGATTAGGTGGAAGCACGAGGAGAGGTGACAGCAAAGACCGTTCTCATTGTAACGGCAGAGTTTCTCCGTGACCCAGTGAGTGGCGAGACACCTGAGTTTGTGGGGGAAGACATTCAATCAGGGATTTGGTAAGACACACAGACGTTGACCTGTCCATCTGATTGTTAACTCAGGTAGATAGAAAGAAAGATGCACATTTAGATTGCATCTTTGATGATCTAGTGCAGTGAAACATGCTTCCAACCCAATGTTTTCAACCACTAATCTCTGACAACACAGACTCAAAGCTTTCTACTTGTACCACGCTGTTTCTGAGCCTCCTCTTTTCTTGAGAAAAGCGTTTTGAGCTATTCAGCCTTTCCTGGTGATTATAACCACTATGTTCCTGTAAGATTTGTGACGGAACCTTTACTTTCCTGTTCCTTGTGAGTGATGAAAGGAGCAGAAACAGTTCCTAACCTGTGGGGGTTTTCAGTTGGAGTATTTATATTTACAAATCCATTCCCACCCTCACATACAGTGTGAAATTGATGTAAAACTGAAGGAAATGAGTGAGTGAGCACCCACAGAATCATATGTGTGAGTTGAATGAACCTGGCATGAGGAAAATGGGACAAAACCCGCAACTAGTTAGAATCACAGAGTCTAGTGGGTGCAGAAAGAGTCTATTCAGCCCATCATGTCTGCAATGACCTGCTCACCCATCCTACCCCCATAACCCCACATTAACCATGGCTCGCCCAACCCACATATATTGCACACTGCAGCCATGTTAGCATGGCCAATCCAGTAACATTACACATCGGTGGGAGGGTCACAAATTACATCCAAATGCTCGGAATTGTGGATGAAGGTTCACAAATACTTGACTCTGACACAAATGCTCTGCTTTTCAAAAGAAAATCAGGGGGAAACTGCAACCAGAAAGATTTCTGATTATCTCAGGAGGAAGATAATTCAAAACTCGTGCCATTGACCCAGGGGGTGCAGTGAAAGTTACAGAGGTCTGAGACCCATCAGAAATGTAACAGGTTGTGAGCAAGGTGGGGGTGAGACAAGGACATAAAGACAGTCTGTCACACGGGGGAAGGCAGGAGAGATTAAACAGCAGAAATGGTCGACCCCCAAGGTCACGGGGGATAGAATTAGGACTGGGAAAGAAACAAGGAAACAAGGTGTGCAGCTGTCAAAGAAATATGTTAAAAACAGATTATAAAAGCATCGAGGGCAGAGTACAGTCTGAAATTGTTGCTCTCAATGGTGAGTACAAAAAGCTGTAAAGCCTGGGGAGTTTATAGCCAACACATACTCAGGATTGGCCAAGTGGCCTCCAACTGTGCTGTAACTATCTGATATTTTTTTTTCTGACATTTGTAGTTAAAGTCTGATGACGCTAGTAACTTTTCAAATTGGGCTGGAGTATAATATTCTGGACGAATGTCAAATAAATCACATTGATCACATTCTGCAGATCTTAGTCAATTCCCCTGCAAGTTCCAGCATTTCAGTCACATCCATGACCCCTGCCGGTGGGACAGGACGTACAGGGATAGTGACGATAGTGTCTAGGTCATTGTAAGCTATGATTCTGTGCGTATGATTGTGTCAGCTTGTTGCTTCACTAGTCTGCATTCCAGCTCACCCAATAAGATGTTAGCAGGGTGAGACACTACAGTTGGAGCTCCTCTTCTCGCCAGTTCCTTTCATTTCTCCTTTTTAAAAATTCCTTTCTCTCTTACTCTCCACTTTTCAGACTCTGACACAAGTGTCTCAACATTGAATCATGACAATTTTTTTTAAAAGAACAAGAAAACCAATGGAGGAAAATATATTATTCTTGCATCAACTGCATTTTTAAACAAAAGCAATCCTGTTCAATAAACACTCTCATTTTTTCCTTCATTTCTATCAAGCGAGCTATTATATTTGATCCCTCAGTTTACCGATCTTAATAAATATCCAATCAATTTCAGAACAACATTCTGACAAAGTATTGAACCAATTTATCAGTTTAGGTTTTAGCATTAGTTATTAAGTCATTATCATTACAATAATTGCATAATAATTGGTCTGGGTAACAAGTATACTGAGGTTCACAATTTAATTTATTGACTGTTTGAAAAATGGTACAGTATATCCTTTTTTTTCAGGATTCTAACAGTAATTATTAAAGAATTTGCATGACAATAATTATTATATGGTTTAGTTTATCTTGCTAACAACTACAATGAAGTTTATATTTGAATTTAATCCAATCTTCCCTAGTACCTATACAGTAATATATAAATCCATTTTATTTCCAATCAACACACCTACAAAAGAATCCATTATTTCTGATGCAACACGCACTGTTAAAAATATGACTTTTGCTCATTTGAATGATCTGTGTAATCCCAGACTTATAAATTTAGAAAAACCTAATTACTTTTCCGTGCAACAATTCCTGTTCATTTTTGCAGATAGCACAGTCAAATAGCAAGATGAAATTTATCATTATTTGTAAGTATGCGAATACAATTTTGCAAATCTATATGTTGCTAATATATAAATGTTCATTTCCCTCCATAGAATATAGAACAGTACAGCACAGTATGGACCCTTTGGCCACGATGTTGTTCCGACCTTTTATCCTACTCTAATATCAAGCTAACCAACATGCCCTTCATTTACTATCATTCATGTGCCTATCCAAGAATTGCGTAGATGTCCCTGATGGATCTGAATCTACTACCATCACTGGCATTGCATTCCACGCACCCACCACTATCTATAAAGAAACTATCTCTGACATCTCCCCACAACTTCCCCCATTCACCTTAAAATTATGCCATTTTGTGGGGAAAAGTCTTTCATTATCAATTCTATCTATGCCTCTCATCATCTTACACAAAGCTATCAAATAAACTCTCATCCTCTTTCACTGCAATGACCAAAGCCCCAGCTCCCTCAACCTTTCTTCATAAGACATGCCTTCCAGTCCAGGCAACATCTTGATAAATCTCATCTACACCTTCTCTAAAGCATCCGCATTCAATGTGTAATGAGGTGATCAGAACCGAACACAATATTCCAAGAGTAGTCTCACCAGGGATCCATAGAGTTGCAACATAACCTCGTGGCTCTTAAACTCAATCTCCCTGCTAATGAAAGCCAACACACCATGCACCATTTTAATAACCCTATCATCTTGGATGTCAGGTATGAGGGATTTATGGACGTGGACCCCACGATCCCACTGTTCATCCACATTGTCAAGAATCCTGCATTTAATCTGAAAATATGCATTCAAATTTGAAATTCCAAAATGAATAACTTCAAATTTTCCCCAGTTGAACTCCATCTGCCACTTCTCATCCCAGCTCTGCATCCTGTCAATGTCCTCTAGTAACCTACAAAAGCCCTCCACACTATCCACAACTCCACCAACCCTTGTGTCATTGGCAAACCTCCTAACTCACCCTTCCACTTCATCATCCAAGTCATTTGTAAAAATCACAAAGAGCAGAGGTCCCAGAACTAATCCCTTCGGAACACCATTGGTCACCGTGCTCCAAGCTGAAAACTATCTATGTAATCTCACCCTGTCTTCTATTGGACCAACAAATATATTATCTTACCAAGCAGGTTTCCCTGTATCCCATGCCTCATTACTTTCTAAATGAGCCTACCATTGGGAACCTTATCAAACACCTTGCTAAAATCCATATACACCACATCCACTACTCTGTCCTCACCAATGTGCTTGTCACATCCTCAAATAATTCAATAAGGCTTGTGAGGCATAACCTGCCACTCACAAAGCCATGCTGACCATCTCTAATCAATCTATACTTTTCCAAATAATCATAAATCCTGTCTCTCAGAATCCTCTCCAATAATTTGCCCACAACTGACGTAAGACTGACTCATCGATGATTCCCAGGATTATCTCAATTGCCTTTCTTGAATAAACGAATAACTTTTGCCACCCTCCAATCATCTGGTATGACTCCAGTGGACAGTGAGGATGCAAAGATCATTGCCAAAACACAGTAATCTCTTGCCTCCCTTCCCATAACAACCTAAGTTATATCCTTTCTGGACCAAGGGAATTATCTATCCCCATGACTTTTCAATATTTTCAGCACATTCTCAGAGTTAACATCGACCTGTTCGACCATATCAGCCTGTTTCACGCTGTCCTCACAAAAACAACGTCCCACTCACTCGTGAATACTGAAGCAAAGTACTCATTAAAGACCTCCCCTACCCCCTCTGACTCCTGCCACAAGTTTGCTTCACTTTAGGGGGTATAAATGTGGAATTATGTCTCAGCACTGAATTAATGTAAAGATATTGCAGTGTACAGTCACTCGATTACTTTGAATATTGAACTGTATTTTAACTGAGAAAACACAGTTGAATTGATTTGATTATATTTCACTTCATGCTAACGTTTATTGTATTTCGAACCACAATAACAGTTTCCTTTTTACCTATATGAAACTTACTTAAAATTCATCGCACATTTATGTACAGAAAATAGAATCTGCTTGTTCCTTCCTTTTTCAATGACTGTTCACTTTGAAATTGTGAAAGTTGTACATTGTTAAAAGGAGGGGAAATTGTCTTCAGCTGAATATTCACATTGAATGACTGATGCATTTTTAAATCAAAGTACAATGATCACTCAGTTTTGTCAATTTGTCTTTCAAAGAATTGTCATGAGATTCCTGTTTATTGAAGACTATCATTCATTTATTCTATTGTTATTGTAAAATATTGTTTATTTTCCAGTCCATTACATACAGAAATGACATAATTAATTCCCATTCAAATTATTGCAAAAAACAGCTGATTAATTTTCATTTGAGAAACCACATTAAACATAATATTGCAGTCCTGCCGTCCTGAGTGGGAACATTATGAAAGGAGCTTGTGGAGCTGTGGCAGTGTCTCTATTACTAAACCCGAGGGAAGGTTTCAAATTACACCTTCAATAGAAATATATCAAGAGCTGCTCTGAATGTTAATTGTCTCAGTACCTAACCACAGACTGAGTTGCTTTTCAATCCAACATTAGATCTGCTTTTATCTATTATATCAATAATCACAAAATCTGATACTTATCTGAGTCAGGTTACCAAGAAATATGTGTTGGAAAATTCGCTTTAGCCACTTAGCTTTTATATCTGTCTCTGTTTTCTCTAACTGAAAGAAATCTGAAGAGGATTTTCACTTTTACGAAAAAAGAGGAGATGTTTCCCACATGAATTAATGCTTCTTCGATTTACGCCTTTTCAACTTATGAAAAGTTTCATAATCATGCTTTACTTTCGGATAGTGGGGATACCTTTACCTAATTTTGTCGTTATAAGTTCCTGGAGAATATTTGAAAATGTTGCAGAATTAAAGATTACGATGTCTAAGTAATGAGATTGATCTTTTTTGTTGCAAAGGGGCAAGTCCAAACAATTGAAACACATTTAACATTATTATATCATACTATAAATTTGAAATAAAGTTGATATCTTCTTCAGTAAACTAACAAATGCTACCACCTATTACTTGTCAGTCAGCTGATTACATACTTTGTAACTAAATGTTGTGATTCATCTAAATATTACTCTGTTCTTTGATCAAAGTGAACTTGTAATTGTTGTTCAGTTTATGAATTGTCAGAAACTTGATTTTATTTTTCAATTCACCTGTTCATTTTGACCGTAAGATTGAAATGCTTTGGAAATATTGGAGTTTGTTCATTTAAAAATAAGGTTTGCATATCTCTCACATATCTCATTTCTATATTATGATTCAAGAATGTTGTCTGGTGGAATTCTAGTAAATATCAAACATTTGTTCACTTCAAATAAGGTCTTTAACACCCAGTTATCAATCTGTTGTTAATGTTTCAGCTGTTACATTGACATTGATTAGGTACTCATTCAGAGAGATCAACTGACAATTATAAACTATTTGCAGGATTATTGAATTGAAACAGAGATACAGACGGGCAAACATTTTTTGGAAGGAATTGCTTTTTCATTTGAATGTGTAGACTGTTCAAGAATTCTATATCGCCTTCCTATGGTTTTCTTGTCGAGAATGCAAATTTAAAGTTCATGTGAATTTTAATGTGTTCTGTATTTTGAGATTTGTGCCAGATTTAAGAAGAAAAAGAGAAGCAATTAACATGAAAGCTTTAGTGAATAGAAAGCCAAGTAAAATAAATTGACAGAGGCAACTTTTAGTATAATCTCTGAACATTCATTCAAATATTTCTAATGTCAAGAGTGTGGCACTGGAAAAGCACAGCAGGTCAGGCAGCATTCGAGGAGAAGCAGAATCAAAGTTTTGGGCATAAGCCCTTCATCAGGAACTTTTTCTGATGACGGCCTAATGTCCGGAAGGTCGATACTCCTGCTCTTTGGATGTGCCTGCCCTTTTCTATTACCACATTCTTGGCTCTGATCTTCAGCTTCAGATTTCCTCACTTTCTCCAAATATGTTTAATGAACGTGAACTGAAAAGGTTAGAATCAGGAGTTGAGCAAAACCAAATTAACACATTTTTTGCAATATTTATAGTGAAAACCTATTTGAGAACATGCAACAAATCAGATCGAATAACATCTCTTGCTGTTAGAACCCTTGGCCATTCATAATAAAAAAAAAACCATGCTTTGAACAACCAGTATGGTGTATAACTACTGAACTGAAATACCAGAGGGACAACGATTGCATTTATTGGAAGAAATGTTAACTAGATCCTTACTGTGATAGTGGGGATTGATCTCAGGAACAATAAGATATTTACTGTGATTATTCCACTGAACAGTAATTAGATGGTCATGAAGATCTTTGTGTGGCTTTATGTGCAGTGTTTTGTTTAAACATTGATTTCAGTAACATTGAGATATTTTACAAGATTGACAATTGACTGTTAAAGATAAGTTTTAAATGCAACATTTTTAAAAAATTGTCAGTTTTGTTTAGCGAAACACAATTCAAATTATATGGAATCCCTACTGTGTGGAATCAGGCCATTTGACCCAACAAGTCTGCACTGACGTTCCAAAGAATAATCCACTCAGCACCATTCTGCTCTCAGATTACTGGACAATTACCCCTGACTAATGCACATAACCGACACATCCCTGAACAGATCGTGCAGCTTTGCATGGCCAATTTACCTAATCTGCACATTTTTTGAATTGTGGGAGAAAACCAGAACATGCAAACTCCGCACAAACATGTGGCCGAGGATGGAATCAAACCCAAGTGCATAACTCTGTAAGACATAAGTGCTAACCACTGATCCTCTGTTCTCAATGCCCAGCCCCCATACAAATAAGTGAGAGACGTGCAAAACAAAAAGTAAAAATCCCTAACAATAATTAGAAAATTAATATGATCAAAGGACACAACAATATTCAGGTGAATTGCATTGTTTAATAACAAATTTGGGAATGAGCTAACTAAGAATAATGGGAAGTGACATTTGTTTCTTTCACTGATGAAGAAATTGATTTGCTTTTCATCTTTGCAACACTGCAGAATAACGATTTATGTGCCTGAAATGTTTGAATTAAGCTCTTTCCAATAACAAAATCAGTACAATCTCATCGACTTCTTCATCCTTAAAACTCAAACATTCTTAATTACTTTCCAGGAATTTAGAACCAGCAGGATTAGTTAATTTGGTTTCTTTGGAACTCAAAGAGAATAAACAGCAGATTCTTTGAATTAGTCATTCAATGCGATTATTCAGCTGAAGACAACATCCCTTCTTTGCAAAAATGCTCAATTTCGAAAAATTCAAAATGCATTGTCATTGTTTAATGAGACAATACAGAGCTGTTAATTCTTTTTCATTGGACTTAACAAAACACAGGAATTTTACATGATTTTGTTGCAGGAAAAATACTTAAATCTTATTGTGATTAGAAATACAATAAATGTTCGCATCGAAGTGAAATATATTTAAATGAATTCAACTATGTTTCCGCGGGTAAAATAAGAATTAATATTAACAATGATTGAGAGATTGTACACGACAATCTATTTAATTATTCATGTAAAGAGCCATAATTCCACATTTATGGCAAATACTGGATTGAATAATTATTAAGTATGAGCAACAACTGAATATAAAATGTGATCAATGAATTTAGGAATAATGAGAAATCTCGTTTTGCTATGTGACTGAGGAATATGTGCAAACAAACAGGAATTATTGCAGTGAAAAGTAATTGCAGGTCTGTGAATTTAAAGTCTGTGATTATGGAGATCATTCAAATCAGCAAACATTAGACATTCACAATTAATGTTGGATGGGAAGTCCTTGGATCCATTGTGGGATACTTGACGTGAAAATAAAGCTTCATATTGCAGTGTTGGTACTCAGAAACAATTGGTTAAATTAAAATGTGAATCTCACTTGTTCAAAAGATTTTCTTAAATAATTGTGTAATTATTATCATGGCAATGACTTGATAATTAATGTTGTACTATGAGCAATGAAAATGATTCAATATTTCAAAAACACTTTGCTGTGATGTTGATTGGATATTTATTAAAATTGGTAAATTGTGGAATAAAATATGAATTGAAGAACAAATGAGCCAATCAGTGATTATAGAACATTTTTTTCTTTCCTTATTAAAAAATGCAGGTAACACAAGAAATATGAATTTCTATCACTTGGTTTCCTCATAGAGAACACGTTATTTCAACTTAGATGATTAATTTTATGATCAGAGTACAGACATTTGTGTCAGAATTTGAAAGAAATTTGATAGATAATGAAAGTGAGCATGAAAGTGAACAAACGATGCAGTCAATGACATTTGGTACATAAAAGAATTATAATAATTGTCATTATTGTACAATGACGAATAATGTTGGAATAGAAAAGACAAAAAGAATCATCATGTTCAAAGCAGTTCTTTTCTTACAATTAACTGAAACCAATAATCATTTTGCAGAACACGTGATTTGAAAAAAAAGTCATTTAATGCGTTATATAAACTGAAGACTACTTCCATTTTGCAAAAATGGAGACTTTCACAAATTCAAAATTTAGGTTTGCTGAATTATACAACAAAAATGGTTGTAATTTGAAATATCGTTTGCACACAAATTTAAAATAAGTAAACTTAAAGAATATTAGAATGACAAAACGTTTGTTGTTTGCATGATTGTATTACAGTCAATATCCGTGATAAAGTAGGAGCATTGTTTTAAGCAACATAAATCATCTTTAACTACTACTGAACTGAAATAGAAGATATCAATTGCACTTGTTGCATGGATTAGTAAATAAATGCTTACTGTTTCTGGATTAGTGGTGCTGGAGGAGCACAGCAGTTCAGGCAGCATCAAAAGAGCTTCGAAATCGATGTTTCGGACAAAAGCCAAAAAAATCAGTAAACATCGATGAAACATCGGGCTTTTGCCTGAAACATCGATTTCAAAGCTCTTTGGATGCTACCTGAACTGCTGTGCTCTTCCAGCACCACTAATCCAGAATCTGGTTTCCAGCATCTGCAGTCATTGTTTTACCTCGATGTTGACTGTTGTCATTGGTTTCAGGAGCAATAAGGTACTTACTCAGGTTATTCAACTGAACAATAATCAGATAGTGATGAAAGTCTTTGTGTTGCTTTATGTGTATTGTTTAGTGTGAACATTGGGTTCGCTAAAATTGAGATATTTGCATGAATTAGGAACAGAGCGATAATTGGGTGCGAATGATCTGATTTAAAATCAGGCAGTTTTTCATATTTACGAGGATTGTTGAGTGAAACATTCTTAAACCATCATGCAATCAATGGGATAAGTGAGAGATATGCAAATCCAACTTTCAAATGAACACACCCTGATATTTTCACACCATTTCAATGTCACATTCAATACAAATAGGTGACTGGAAAGCTAAAAACAAATCTCACACAATTCATAAACTGACCAGTAATTAAAAATTGATAAATAATAGCAAGTGACATTTGTTTAGTTTACTGAAGAAGTAATTGATCTTTTCTCATATTTATAGCACTGGAACATAAAATTCTATGTGCTATTTTAACTAAGATCTACAGAACAAGAGAAAATTAAAGACTATCATACTTCGTATATTTCAGTTTTATGACTGCAACATTCTCAAATATTTTCCAAGGAATATTGATTGAGTGGAATTAGATACGTCTTGCTATTTGTGACCAGAAGAAAGTATATAGCAGTTACTGTTATTATTGGAATGGACGATGATACCTTCAAATAATCTACTGATATTGTGATTGGATATACAGTAAGTGTCAGCATCGAAGTAAATTCCAATCAAATCAATTCAAAAATATTTTAAAGTTAAAAGTAAATACAATATTCACAATGACTGAGTGATTGTACATTGCAATGTCCTTGCAGTATTTATTGTATGGAAGAATAATTCCATATTTATATCCCTTACTGGATTGCACAATTATTGTATATAATATATATTAGCAACAAAGGGATTTTAAAAATCATATTCATTAAATTGAGAATAATGAGATATCGCATCTTGATATTAGACTGAGTAATATGTAGAAATGAAGAGTAATATTGCAGGGAAAAGGAATTGTAGCTCTCTGAATTTCAACGACTGAGATCATTATTATCATTCAAATGAGCAAAAATCAGATACTTACAAAGAATTTTGCAAGGGATATTATTGGTCGTTTTGTATTTGCAATGGCCTGAACAAATTGGTATTCATATAGTTGCATTGACAATGAGAAATAATGAATGAAATTTTGAAAACACTGCATTTTTACAATGTCTAAGTTAAATTGCTGTGTAATTATTGTAATTCATAATTGCTTTTGGAATCCTGACAGATAAGTTGACTTAATATTTTGAAAGCACTTTGTTCTGATGTTGATTGGATATTCATTAAGATTAAGAAACTGAAAATTAAAGCATAAAACTTAGCTGTATGATCTGAAAAGAATCATTTAGCTACAATTGTTAAAATTGATTTTGTTCAATAATGCAGGCAACGTAAGAGTTACATGCTTTCTTCCTGCAGTTTTCTTGAAGAGTCATGTCAATTTTATTAATGTAACTTTTATCACAATAAATGCTTCGACATTTATTTCAGAATTAGGAGGAAACGAATTAGGCCATGAAAGTGACTATTACTGTGAACAAAAGGTAGAGTCAATGACATTTCGTCCAGAAAGGAATTCTCATAATTTGGTGAGCATTTGTCATTGACGACTAACATGAAATGAAAAGGAAAATTGTCAACATCTCCAAGCAATGTTTTTCTTAAAATGAAATAAAAATGAAAAATCATTTTGGAGGACACATGATTGGAAAAAAAAGGAAACAATCATTTAATGTGACATTTGAGCTGAATACTAGTTCCCGTTTCCCCATTGTAGTCTTTACCATAATTTAAAATTTAGTGTTAGTTCAACTAAAGAGCAAATGGATATTCCCCCATTGTTTTCTTGTCTACTAAAAAAAAATGCAAATGTAAAGCAATTTTATCATGAAAATAACATTGCTCAAAATGTAATCATTTCACACACGATAAATGTTTGTATTGAATTGAAATGTCATCACAGCTGCAGAAGTGTTTTTCCCTGACAGGGAATGAAGACTCAGGAGGCAGGCTGAGCTCAGACATGTGGAAGATGTTTACTCATGCAACAATCAGTTAATGAAGGGATCGTCCCCCGAGGCCAATCTCGGAAGGGAGATCCATGACACACTGTAACATGTACAGTAAAAAGCTGCATTTTTATGCACATATATTGTGACGGCCCTATCCTCCTCATCCAGACACTCAAACCAAACACATAATCTCAGATGGGCATCCTAATAGACAGTCCCAGAGTCTTATCATCTCATGTTGTTTAACAGGTAATATAATCTCCAGGCCTTGGGATCTTTCCACGCATCTCATTCATTGAGATTCCAAAGTTATTGCAGCACTCCCTCGGGCCTCTCAGGATGCCTTATCTGGTGTGACATTTTGAATTCTACTATTTATTATATTTTACTTTACCAAAGTCAATTACTCCTCATATTGTTCACTGCCCTAATTATTTATGTACAAAGAAATACAAACGACAGTTAGTTTTAACTTACTTGCTTTAAGATTAGTAATATGACTTGTGTTATAAAATTCGTTATATTGTGTAAAATTAAACAGCTACTCTTACTGTCAGGACTTTGTAATTAATAGGCAGTGAACATCATATCTTGAAGCTAATTCCTAAAACTAGCTAACTGCACATCTAAGTCTGAATACTTTTCTCTAATGCTTTTTAACAGACATTGGTTACATGTACCTAACTTATGTTGCAAATTACCCCTATGATTCTCAAGAATCTGCAATTAGAACCTTTGTTTAATGTTCTGAGTAACTTTAAAATAATAACTATTTCTGACAAACAAACTCTTCTGTTGTCGTGATAGCTGCTTAGTGAGTTAACTGGGCTGCACCCTGCAGCTGCTGGTTATTCATTTACTGGGACAACTATCCTTTCATTTATGAAGATCAGGATTGGTCATTTGTCTGTATGCTATCTGGAATTCTGTCGTCCTGGTGTTGGAGTAGGTCCATTGGTAGTGTTTTTTTTTAAATTAAAGGCTGGAAGAGACTGTTAATCTTGTTTATCACACCTCTGACACCTTGTGTTTTTGTTTGAAGGTAGGCTGCCTCTTTTTGATTGTCAGGCATTTTGTATGAGCCAATATGGACCATTCTGTTCTAGATGGGGACAGGCCGCACCCACAACAGAAAATCAACAAAGACTCAAGTATTATAATAAAAATCACCATTCGCTACCAATGGTATCTAGAAAGTGCAATACGTTTCCATCACTGAGCCTTAATTTCACACTTAAAGCTGGATATAATGGATTTGATCAATTATTAAATATTAGATATAAGCAACAATTAGTCTTAAAAATTATTTCATAGAAAACTTAAAAATGATTAGAAATCTCATACAGCTGCCAGTAATGTGTAAAAATGAACAGTATTTATTGGAGTGCAAAACAATCAGATGTCTGTTAATATGTAAGACGGAATATTAATCCAATGATTTCTGTGAACATTCAAAGGAGAAAAAACAGATATTATCTGTGAGTGCTGAATGGGGAATCATTAGTTAGTTTGTGGCTGTGCTGACCTGGAATAAGAGAACTATTAATCTTTGTTATATTGGCACTGAGACATAATGGGTTAAATTAAAATGGGAATTTGATGATGTTTGTTATGAAACCTAAACTGAATTGCTGTGTGATTTTTGGAGAGACAATAAATTATTAATTAATTTTAGAATTCTGGCAAGGTAAATGAATCAATATTTCCAAATGCGTTTGCTCTGATGTTGATTAATAATTTATTAAGATCAATCAAGTGAGAATTATAATGCTGGCATGATGGTTTGAAAACACATTAGACATTCAGTGAACATTGGTCAGAACTGGTTTGTCATTCAAAATTCTCAGATCTTCAAGAATTCTACAATTGGTGTCTCTGCTTTCCTTCTGGAGAAATATAATATATAATACGAACAAGTTATGTATTATATTTAATTCATGCAATTTTTCATATCATCAATATTTAGACATTTGATTCAGAATTACAAAGAAAATAAGACAATAAGGAACTTTTTCACAGAAACACACAGTCAACAGCTTTTGTCAAGGTACTTGTTTCAATATTGTCTCTGAACAAACAGGTGAATAATTTAATGGGGATTTGTTCACAATGTAATGAACCACAATTGTATTTTTTTATCAGAACTATTGGATTGGAAAGCTTTCCGAAAACTTGCCTGTCGTCAGGACTTATAGACAATAGACAATAGGTGTAGGAGTAGGCCATTCAGCCCTTTGGGCCTGCACCACCGTTCAATATGATCATGGCTGATCATTCCTAATCAATATCCTCTTCCTGCTTTATCTCCATAACCCTTGATTCCACTATCTTTGAGAGCTCTATCCAACTCTTTCTTAAATGAATCCAGAGCCTGGGCCTCCACTGCCCTCTGGGGCAGAGCATTCCACACAGCCACCACTCTCTGGGTGAAGAAGCTTCTCCTCATCTCTGTCCTAAATGGTCTACCCCGTATTTTTAAGCTGTGTCCTCTGGTTCAGCACTCACCCATCAGCGGAAACATGTTTCCTGCTGCCAGAGTGTCCAATCCTTTCATAATCCTATATGTCTCAATCAGATCCCCTCTCAGTCTTCTAAACTCAAGTGTGTACAAGCCCAGTCACTTCAGTCTTTCAGTGTAAAGTAATCCCGCCATTCCAGGAATTGACCTCGTGAACCTACGCTGCACTCCCTCAATAGCCAGAATGTCTTTCCTCAAATTTGGAGACCAGAACTGCACACAGTACTCCAGGTGTGGTCTCACCAGGGCCCTGTCCAGCTGCAGAAGCACCTCTTTGCTTCTATACTCAATTCCTCTTGTTATGAAGGCCAGCATGCTATTAGCCTTCTTCGCTACCTGCTGTACCTGCATGCTTGCCTTCATTGACTGGTGTACAAGAACACCAAGATCTCTCTGTACTGCCCCTTTACCTAAATGGATTCCATTGAGGTAGTAATCTGCCTTCCTGTTCTTGCCACCAAAGCGGATAACCAAACATTTATCCACATAAAACTGCATCTGCCATACATCTGCCCACTCACTTAACTTGTCCAGGCCTCTAACATCCTCATCACATTTCACATTGCCACCCAGCTTTGTATCAACAGCAAATTTGCTAATGTTATTGCTGATACCATCTTCTATATCATTAACATATATTGTAAAAAGCTGCCGTCCCAGCACGGATCTCTGAGGTACCCCACTGGTCACTGCCTGCCATTCCGAAATGGAGCCGTTTATCACTACCCTGTGTTTCCTATCAGCCAACCAATTTTCAATCCAATCTAGTACTTTGCCCCCAATACCGTGCGCCCTAATTTTACTCACTAACCTCCTGTGTGGGATTTTATCAAAAGCTTTCTGAAAGTACAGGTACACTACATCTACTGGATATCCCTCGTCCATCTTCAGAGTTACATCTTCAAAAAATTCAAGAAGATTCGTCAAGCATGATTTCCCCTTCATAAATCCATGCTGACTCTGTCCGATCGTGTTACAACTATCCAGATGTGCCGTATTTTCATCCTTTATAATAGACTCCAGCATCTTTCCCACCACTGAGGTCAGACTAACTGGTCTATAATTACCTGCTTTCTCTCTCCCACCTTTCTTAAAAAGTGGTATAACATTAGCCACCCTCCAATCCTCAGGAACCGACCCTGAATCTATCGAACTCTGGAAAATAATCACCAATGCGTCCACGATTTCCCGAGCCACCTCCTTCAGTACCCTTCATCTCAATACATGTTAAGATTAGCATCTTCAGCCATAAGTCATAAACTGTCATCATTGGTCTGGGAAAGATATAGTGTGTAAATTATAATAAGGTGTCTCGTACATATGTTTGGATCTGATGAGAGCATGATGATTGCTGTGATAATTGATCCTGAGAACAATAAGGTACTTACAAAGAGGTTTTCACCAAACAGTAATTAGGTGGCCTTGAAGACCATTACGAGTACTTCGATTTCAATAATGTTAAGCTGATTTCCATGATTTGGGAAATGTTTCATAACATTTTACCAGACTTCTGGATTCACCCTTAGAAACGCATTTTATAAAAGAGAGTGTGTTTTTGAGCCTGTTGGACTTGATTTATTGGTGTGAATATAAAAGGCAGAATAGGTAAGGGTGTGGGGGTGATTGTACGGTAGATATGGTTTATTTGAATTTTCAGAAGCCTTTGTGCAAGCTTCAATACGGGATAAAGAATAACTTGGTAAAGAGTAGGGTCACTTAGAGATCAATAAGGTCACCAAAGTGTGGAACCAGAGGAGATGGGTGAGATCTTAAACAAATAAAATGTCTTGTCAGTATTTACTCTGGAGAAAGACATGGAAGCTCGGGAACTTTGGGAAATAAGTTGCGATATCTTAGAAAGAATCCTCAACAGAGAAGAGAAACTGCTGAAATATGAAGGTCGATCAACTCTCAGTAGCTCATTAGGTCGATCCAAGGTTATTATGGGAAGCAAGGGAAGCGATTGCAGTATCCCTCGCAGAGATATTTGTATTATCAACACACACAGTGAGGTATCAGAAGGCTGGAGGGCGGCTTATGTTATTACAACAATTAAGGGCTGAAGGGAAAGCCAGGAATTTACAGCCCCGTGAGCCCAGTGATTGGGAATTTGTTGGAGGAGATTCTGAGAGAAAGGAGCTACATATATTTGGAAAGGCAAAGGCTGATTAGAGATAGTCAGCATGGCTTTGTGAGTGGAAAGCTATGTTTCAGAAACCGGATTCACTCTCCGAGGAGGTGGCAAGGAGATAGATGAAGGCAGAACAGTCAACATTGTCCACATGGACTTCAGCAAAGCATTTGACAAGGTTCCAAGGGATGTGGAACATCTAGTCAAGAGAAAGAACGACGCTTACATAAGATTGAGGACGCAAGGATTGTTAGACCTCGATAGGGTTATATGCGGGCTCCACGATGGCTCAGTGGCTAGCACGGCTGCCTTACAGCACCAGGGAACCGATTTCGATGTCAGTCCCGGGCACCTCTCTGTGTGGAGTTTACACGTTCTCCCCATGTCTGCGTGGGGTTCCTCCAGGTGCTCCAGTTTCCACCCTCGTCCAAAGATGTGCAGATTAGGTGAATCAGCCATGCTAAATGATCCACAGTGTTCAGGGATGTGTAGGATTGACACGTTAGTCAGGGGAAATGGGGAGTAATAGGTGGGGGAATAGTATTGGGGGGGATGCTTTTCAGAGTGTCCGTATGGACTGTCTGAGGAACATCCTGCCAAAATCTATTCCCCCACCTATGTAGTTGTTGGGCCAAATGAATTGCTTCCACACTCTGGGGACTCACTGAATATAGCCAGGAAGGAACTGAAGAATGGACTTCAGACAGCTAGAATGGGACATGGAAAAGCTTTGTTGGGAAGGATTAAGAAAAGCCATAAGGCACTCTCAACTTATGGGATGAGCAAGAGGATGGTCAGAGTGAGGGTAGGGCCGATCAGGGATAGTGGAGGGAACTTGTGCCTGGAGTCACAGGAGGTAGGGGAAGTCCTTAATGCATACTATGCTTCAGTATTCACTACTGAGAGGGACCTTTTTATTTGTGAGCACAGCCTGAAAAGGATTGATTTATGTGAACAGGTTGATGTTAAGAAGGAGGATGTGCAGAGAATTGTGTAAAACATAAAGATAGATAAGTCTATTGGACCAAACGGGATATGCCCAAAGTTACTTCATGAAGAGAAGGAACGGACTGCTGCGCCTTTGGCGATGACCTTTGCACCCGCATTGTCCACCGGGGTCGTACCAGATGATTGGAGGGTAGCAAATGTTACTCCCTTGTTCAAGAAATGGAATAGGGATAATCCTGGGAATTACAGACCTCACTTTCTTATGTCTGTGGTGTGCAGATAATTGGAGAGGATTCTGAGAGAGCGGATTTATGACTCTGTAGAAAACCATAGTTTGATTAGAGATAGTCAGAATTTCTTTGTAAGGGACAGGTCATGCTCACAAAATTTATTGAATCCTTCGAGAATGAGACAAAATACCTTTATATCTCATTCAGAAAGTACAGAGGCATGGGATACAGGGAAACCTGTCTGTCTGGATACAGAATTCCTGGCTCATAGAAGACAGAGGGTGATGATAGATGGGAAGCATTCAACATGGAGCTTGGTGACCAGTGGTGTTCTGCAGGGATCGGTTGCAGGACCTTTGCTCTTGGTGAGTCTTTTTATAAACGACTTGGATGTGGTTGTGGAAGAATGGGTTAGTAATTTTGCCAATACATGGTGATTGCTGGAGTGGTGGATAGTGTGGAGGTCGGTTATAGGTTGCAGCAGGATACTGACAGGATGTGGAGATGGGCTGAGAAGTGGCAGATGGAGTTCAATCTGGAAAAGTGTGATATGATTCATTTTGGAAGGTCGAACATGAATGCAGAATACAGGGTTAATGGCAGAATACTTGGTAGTGTTGTGGAACAGAGATCGTGGGTTCCACGTCCATCGATCCGACAACGTTGCCACCCAAGCTGATAGGTTTGTTGAGAAGGAATATGTTGTGTTGGCTTTCAATTGCTGGGGGATTGGGTTTTGAAGCTGTGAGGTTATGCTGTGTGGAACAGAGAGATCTTGGGTTCCACGTCCATCTATCGCTCAAAGTTGTCACTAAAGCTGATAGGGTTTGTAAGAAGGAATATGTTGTGTTGGCTTTCACTTGCGGGGGGATTGGGTTTTCAAGCCGTGACTTTATGCTGCAGCTCTATAGAGCCATGGTTAGACCCCACTTGGGATATTGTGTTCAGTTCTAGTCCCCTCATTAGAGGAAGGCAGTGGAAGCTTTCGGGGGGTAAATTGGAGATTTACCAGAATTCTGCCTCTGCTGGAGAGCATGTCTTATGAAGAAAGGTTAAGGGAGGTAAGGCTTTTCTAATTGGAGTGAAGAAGGGTGAGGGACGACTTGGTAACGCTGAACAAGATGATGTGAGGCATAGAGTGAATAGTGAGATACTTCTTTATAATATCGCATAAGTGGCTATTATGAGTGGGCATAAATAATTTTTAGGTGATTTGGTGGATGGTTAACGAGATTTCAGAGATAGGTTCTTTGCACAGAGAGAGGTGGGTAGGTGAAATGCACTGCCAGCGGTGGTAGGAGAGTCAGATACATTAGGGACATTTAATAGACTCTTGGATAGACACATGGATGGCAGTAAAATGAAGGGTATGTTGGATAGTTTGATCTTACAGTCGGATAAAAGATTGGCATTGCATCATGGCTGTGGGGTCTTGTGTTCTACGTTCCGTATGGTGAACTGGGTTATAAGATCAGATCAGAGAAAAAGGATAAGACATTCAGGAGGAGCGAGTCAACTGGATACAAACTTGGCATAATGGTCGGAGATAGAGAGTGATGGGAGACATGTTGTTTTTCTGACTGGATGCATGTGACCAGCGGTGTTGTGGGTGCACAGTTGTTTGTCATTTGGATAAATGGTTTGGATGGGAATATTGGTTTCCTGGTATGTCTATTTTTTTTGGGTGACACTGAAATTGGTGGTAAAGTGGACAGTGCAGAAGGTTATCTATGATACAACAGGATGAACAGTACTGCTGGGATAGTGCGCTGAAGAATACCAGATGGAGTTTAATTAGATAAATGTGAAGTGTTCCATTTTGGTGAAACAAGCCAGGGCGGGACTTATACAGGTAATGATCGGGCCCTGGGTGGTGTTGTCAATCAGTGACCCAGGGATGCAGGTACACAGTTCTTTGAAAGTGGTGTCACAGGTAGACAGGCTTTGAAGCAGGCATTTGGGATGGTTATCTTCATTGGGCAGAGTAATGAGAGTAGGAGTTGGGATGTTATGTTGTGTCTGCACAAGGCATTGGTGCGACCACCATGAAACCATTGTTGATCAGTAGGAAGAACTGATCTGGTTCGCTTACCTCCTTTTGGGAAGAATATCAAATATTCTAACCAGGTCTGGCTAATATGTGAAGACAGACCCACAGCAATATGGCTGACTCTGAGCTGCCCTCTGAGTAATTAGCAGTGGGGACATACAATGCTGGTCCAGGCAGTGACACCCACATCCCTTGAACGAATAAATAAAAATGCATATATCCCTCCCTACCTCTGCAAACTCCTCCAACGGCATCAATCCATACTGGCTTTGTAAGCCCGTTCAGGTCCTGACCACTCTCTGCAACATTCTCATCACCTCTAGTACCTTCACGTCTCCCTGTTCCTTTTGTGACATTAAACCCTGATAGTGATTCCCCTTCCCACTGCCCTCCCCCTGCTAGCAGACACTTTGCAATCCTTTTAAAATGCACGCCTAAAACACTCTCTCACTTCAGGATTTTAAGTAATTTTTGGTGATCTTCTCAGCCTGATAATCTGATATAATCCATTTCTTCCCGAGTGAGGGACGGGTGGGAATTCCTTGCTGAGGTTTTGTCTGTTTCAATGGAGTATACTTTTGTTGAGTGAATTACACTGTTCCTTCAAATGTTTTCCACTGTTCATTTACAGACACATATTTCAGTTTGTTTCTCCTGTTTACCTTGGTCAGTTCTCCTCTCAAACTCATGTAATTGGCTATTTTCGTTTCTGGTTGTAACTTGCCCTTTCAGTGATTCACTTTAAAGCTTTATATTTAGTTAAACTGCACTTTACCAAATTTCCCAGAGGATCTCTCCAGGTGACATTACTCATTCACTACGGTTCATCACACAACGATCGCTCTAAGATAATTCCATCCCTCTCCAGTTGCACATTGTGTTATTCAAAGAAACACTGAAAAAGATCTTTCAGAACCTCTCTTCCAATATCACTGTTGTCAGTGTGACTCTCCCAGATTATGCAAATGTTGATGTTTCCCAAAATTAACAATACCTTTGCTTAAAAATTCACATGAATTCCTGCAGTGATGAGCAATGAAATGCTGTTCTGTGGCTAAAACTGTTGTGCTGCTTGTGTCCTTGGCAAGTAGTATCCAGAATTTACATTCAGACTGTCTCTACTTCATGATCTGAGGTCAAGTGCTTTCTCTGCAAGGCTTTTCTTTTCCATTATTGTTACCCATTTTTCCTGAGTTTTGGCAAGGTTGCAAATCATTGAATATTTATATCCCACCTTTTTTCACCCTGTAACCATGTCTCCCTGGTGTCTAAATCTCTTTTATCTCCGTGTCATAAATCCATCTACCTTATTGAAGAGACGTTGTCCATTCCAAAAAAAACATAATTTATTCTTTTCCACAATTTCCTATCACAACCCTATTCGCTGATCGGCAGTTTTAATTAGAAACCCTTCCTGTTCCTTTCTGCTGGTCTTCAGCCACATTCCAATGGTGTTCCAATGCTTCACCTTTTCTCTTTGGAAAGCTCCTTTGACCTGAACCCAATACCTGCATCCTCTCTGTCAGTTTTAAGCTATGTCCATAAACCTACCGACAGGATTGGACAGGACATTGGTCCCAGCAGTGTTCCAGTGGGACCATCCTAATGGATTATATTTTGAATCAGGTATGGGATGTGGGTGTCTTTGGCTAACCAGCCTTTCTTGCCCAGCCCTGGCTGCCCTTGAGCTGAGTAACTTGCTCGGCCATTTTAGAGGGTAACTGAGAGGCAAACACTTCAATAGACAATAAGTGCAGGAGTAGGCCATTCTGCCCTTCGAGCCTGCACTACCAATCGTTATGATCATGGCTGATCATCCTCAATCAGTTTCCTGTTCCTGCCATATCTCCATAACCCTTGATTCCTCTATCCTTGACAGCTCCATCCAACACGTTCTTAAATGAATCCAGAGACTGGGCGTCCATTGCCTTCTGGGGTAGAACATTCCACACACCCACCACTCTCTGGATTTCTCCTCATTTCTATCCTAAATGACCTAGCCCTTATTTTTAAACTGCGTCCTCTGGTTCGCTGTGGGGATGTCGTGCAGACCACGTGAGTATGGGCAAGTATCCTTATCGAAAGGACATGTGTTTGGGTATTTTGTACATCAGCAGTGGTCTCATAATTATTTATGGATTGATATTCAATATTTTTTAAAAAAGATTGCAAATTCCTCCATTTCTGATGGTGGGGTTCAAACCTGTCTCCCCTGAACATTACCTAGGTTTGGGATACATGTTCGAGCAATAGTACCATTAGGGCATCATTTCACCTGCTCACTGGTTGCTCATCCCTGAACACTGAAACAGTGCATCATGAAACCAAACCCATTTTCCCAACATGATTGTGTGATCCTGGCACCTTCCAGCACTCTGGTGATATCACTCAGTATCTCTCCATGTGGTATCCCTCACTGTGTGGGTCTAATTGCTGCCTCTGTCAGAACCCCTCGCTCTTATAGTTTCTCCAGATCCTGAGCTAACAAAAATCTCCACTCCAGAGAGACGAGGCAGCACAGGCCAGGGAAGAAGTTTGGGATTTTCCAGATATCTGTGGGACTGATTGCAATTCTCCCTGTGTAACCGTCGCTGCATGAGTTTAATTTCCGTTGCTGTCTATTTCTCTGTCTCCTGCAGGTACGCAGGACGTTCCTGACTTAATAAACCGACCAAGTGCTGGGTGTCTCGTCCATCACCACATTGAAGATGGTTGGTCAGCCAGAGAGACAAAGGGAAGGGAGATCTGGAGCCTTCATTAATTCCTACAGTGATTTAAGATCACTCACAGTGCGCAGATCAGAGAGCAATGAGAGTGCTCCAAATATCAGAGAAGAAGACATGATACAGATATAGTGCTGGAGGGGGAGCACGGTGCAGACACACCCCTGGCTCAATGACAACGTCTACTTTAACTTGCGTTGTACTGAGACAGCATCGGGAGTTCAGAGTTATCAATCCAGGCCTGTGCTGTATTCGTGAGCATCAGTACAACAGAGGTTAAAGCAGGCCTCTGACGAGAGGTTGGGAATGCTGCCTGTGATCTTTCTGTTCATTGTTCTCCCTCCAACACTGTACTAATCCTCATTACTCTGCAACACTGTACCTATGGCATTGCTTGTGCACCAGTGTCTTCAATAAATTTTAACACCTATGACAGTTCCTGTCGCTGTAACCTCCTCCCTGCCCGATACACCCTCCACATATTTGAAACGTACTGCTTTCCCAATTACCATCCGTATTGCTGTAAATTGCTTCAGTGTCCACAACATGCTTTATTTCGGTCCTCTAATCCTCTTTATCTGGACACAGAGTCACACAGCATGGAAACAGAACCTGTGTTCCAACCATTAATGCTGCCCATGTTTCCTATACTGAACGAGTCTCATTTACCTGTGTTTGACCCTTACCTCTTCAAACCTTCTCCTCTACATGTACCTGTCCATCTAACTGCCCAAATGTCTGCTCCATGTTGTAATTGTTCTTGTTTTGCCCATGTACACCTGGCAGTCCGTTCTGTCTGTGCACCATCTTCTGTGGATAATGTTGCCCCTCAGCTCCCTCTTTAAACCTTTGCTGTCTCACCTCTCGTTTATGCCTCTCGTTTTGGACTCCCATACCCTTGGCCATTCACCATTCTGGCGCCTTGCATGGTTTTGTAAAACTTTATAAAGTCACCTGTAGCCTCCTCTGCCCAAGACAAATATTTAGGACAATGTTAAAAATATCTCCAACTTATTTAACAAAGCGCTGGCCAGTGAGGGCCAGTGTGTCAAATGCCACTTTCACCACCCTGTCCACCTGTAATACCACTTCCAAGGAACAATGTAACTGCACTCCTTGCGCTCTCTCTCTCTCTCTCTCTCTCTCTCTCTCTGTTCAACAAAACTGCCCAGGGCCCTCCCATTAACTGTGATAGTCCTCCATGGTTTGTCTTAACAAAATCCAACACCATACTTCAACTCCATCTTTATTCCTTGGTTCACTGGCCCAGTTGGTCAAGATCCCCTTTAATAACCGTGTTAACTGCCCACTACAAAATTAATTTGATAATCTACAAACTTAATAACAATGACTCCTACATTCTCGACCAAATCGTTTATGTAGATGATGCACATCAGTAGACTCAGCACCGATCCTTATAGCACACCACTGGTCACAGGCTTCCATTCTGAACAACAACCCTCTGTCTCCTACTGTCAAGCCAATTTTGTATCCAGTTGGTTAGCTCTAATCTTATGACCAGTATACCATGCTAAATCCTGCCAAAGGCCATGATGATGGTAGTGTAGGCAATGTATGGTCACCACTTCAACAAAAGCCATCAAGTTAGTAAGACCTGACTTTGTACGCACAAAACCATGCTGACTATCTTTCAGCAATCCTTGCTTTTCCAAATGAATGTGACTCCTGTCTGGCAGAATCATTTTCACAATTTACCCACCACTGGTATCTCGAAGAATGTGGTTTTATTCTATTAATTAAGAAAGGCTGTGATGGAAAGCGAGGGAACTAATTGGTCTTTAGTTCCCTCGCTTTCCATCACAGCCTTTCTTAATTAATAGAATAAAACCACATTCTTGTGATAGTTGTACAGCATGGAAACCTTCTTTTGGTATCAAACTAAAATATTCCCAGCTGCCTGTTGCTGGCCCATATTCCTCTAATTCTACCCTATTCCCGGAGTTATCCAAATGTCATTGAAACGTTGTAATTGTATCCACATTCACCCCTTCCTCAGGACGTTCATTCCACAATCAAACCACCCTCTGTATAACAATTTGCCCTGCATGTCTTCTTTCTGAACATCTCTCTCCACTAACCTGAGGAAAAGGCAACTGTAATTTACTCTATCCATATCCCACATTATTTTTCATAAACCTCAATCAGGTCACCTCTCAACTTCCAGGCTCCAGTGACAAAGGACTAACCAGCCATTTTTCAGAACTCAAACCTTCCATATCTAGCAACGTACAGGTAAATCTCTTCTGAACTCCAAGCAGCTTAATAAAATCCTCCCTATAACTGGGCGACCAGAACTGGACAGAGTATTGCAGAACAGGCCTAACCAGTGTCTGTACAATCTCAACATGACGTCTCAAATCCTCCACTCAATGGACTGAGCAATAGTCAGGCATGCAAAGCACTTTCTTATGCATCCTGTGATGCAAGCTTCAAGAATTATGTACCTGAACCCGGAGGTCCCTCTGCTCTAAAACACTAACCGAAGCCCTAACATTAATTGTAAAACCTCTACCCCATTGTTCGTTTTGCCAAATGCATTACCTCTCATTTATTCAGATTGAGTTCCATCTACATTTTTTCAGCCCGTTCCCCCATTTAACAAAGTTTACTTTGTAATCTTAGCAAATCTCCTTCACTGTCCACGATGCCACCTTCCATGACCGTCAATGGTACGAACATCATTGCTAGGGGTTCCACAATTTCTTCCTCAGCATCCCATAGTGTGCTGGCGCTTAACCAGGGTCCTGGAGCTCTCCATACCTGTGTGTTTTAAAACCTCCAGCACCTTCTGGTTATAGGAGACTCTCTAGTTAGAGGGACGGACAGGCGGTTCTGAGGACATGGGCGAGACTCTCGGATGGTTTGTTGCCTCCCGGGTGCCAGGGTCCGAGACGTCTCGGACCGTGTCTTCAGAATCCTTAAGGGGGAGGGTGTGCAGCCAGAAGTAGTGGTAAACATTGGCACCAATGACATAGGTAGGAAGAGGGGTGGGGAGGTCATTCAAGAGCTCAAGGAGTTAGGCTGGAAGCTAAAAGCTAGGACAGACAGAGTCGTCATCTCTGTGTTGTTGCCTGTGCCACGTGACAGTGAGGCAAGGAAGAGGGAGAGAGTGCAGTTGAACACGTGGCTGCAAGGATGGTGTAGGAGAGAGGGCTTCAGGTATTTGGACAATTGGACTGCATTCTGGGGAAGGTGGGACCTGTACAAACAGGACGGGTTGCACCTAAACCACAAGGGCACCAATATCCTGGGGGGTAGGTTTGCTAGCACTCTTCGGAGGGGTTTAAACTAATTTGGCGGGGGATGGGATCCGGACTTGTAGCCCAGCAAGTAATCTAGCTGTGTGTCAGGATGTCCAAGACTGTAGAGAGGCTGTGGAGAAGGTAGCACTGACAGGGATTACTTGCAGACACAGAGATGGGCTCAAGTGCATATACTTCAACGCAAGGAGTATCAGAAATAAGGTGGGTGAACTTAAGGCGTGGATTGGTACCTGGGACTACGATGTTGTGGCCATCACGGAAACGTGGATAGATGAGGGACAGGAATGGCTGTTGGAGGTTCCTGGTTACAGATGTTTCAGTAAGATTAGGGAGGGTGGTAAAAAAGGAGGGGGGTGGGCATTGCTAATTAGAAATGGTATAACGGCTGCAGAAAGGAAGTTTGAGGGGGATCTGCCTTTGGAGGGAGTATGGGCTGAAGTCAGAAATAGGAAAGGTGCAGTCACCTTGTTGGGTGTTTACTATAGGCCCCCCATTAGCAGCAGAGATGTGGAGAAACAGATTGGGAAACAGATTTTGGAAAGGTGCAGAAGCCACAGGGTCGTAGTCATGGGCGACTTCAACTTCCCAAATATTGATTGGAAGCTCTTTAGATCAAGTAGATTGGATAGGGCGGTGTTTGTGCAGTGTGTCCAGGAAGCTTTTCTCACTCAGTATGTAGATTGTCCAACCAGAGGGGAGGCCATATTGGATTTGGTACTCGGTAATCAACCAGGACAAGTGATGGGCTTGTTAGTGGGTGAACATTTTGGTGATGGTGACCACAATTCTGTGACTTTCACCTTGGTCATGGAGAGAGATAGGTGCGCACAACAAGGTAGATTTTACAATTGGGGGAAGGGAAATTACGATGCTGTAAGACAGGATTTGAGGAGCATAAGTTGGGAGCATAGGCTGTCAGGGAAGGATGTGGTGGAAATGTGGAACTTTTTCAAGGAGCAGATACGACATGTCCTTGATACGTATGTACCTATCAGGCAGGAAAGAAATGGTCGTGTGAGGGAGCCTTGGTTGACGAGGGAGGTTGACTGTCTAGTAAAGAGGAAGAAGGAGGCTTACATAAGGTTGAGGAAACAGGGTTCAGACAGAGCAGTGGAGGGATACAGGATAGCCAGAAGGGACCTGAGGAAAGGGATTAGGAGAGCTAAGAGAGGGCTTGAAAATCCTTGGTGGATAGGATCAAGGATAACCCCAAGGCATTTTATGCGTATGTGAGAAACTTGAGAATGACGAGAACGAGGGTACGTCCGATCAAGGACAGTAGTGGGAGATTGTGTATTGAGTCGGAAGAGATAGGAGAGGTCTTGAACAAGTACTTCTCTTCAGTATTTACGAACAAGAGGGACCGTATTGTTGAAGAGGAGAGTGTGAAACGGACTGGTAAGCTAGAAGAGATACTTGTTAGGAAGGAAGATGTGTTGGACATTTTGAACAACTTGAGGATAGACAAGTCCCCCTGGCCTGAATTGCAGTACCGTTGGCAATGATCTTCTCGTCTTCACTGTCAACGGGGGTGGTACTAGGGGACTGGAGAGTAGCGAATGTTGTGCCCCTGTTCAAAAAAGGGAATAGGGATAACCCCAGGAATTACAGGCCAGTTAGTCTTACTTCTGTGGTAGGCAAAGCAATGGAAAGGGTACTGAGGGAGAGGATTTATGAGTATCTGGAAAGACACTGCTTGATTAGGGACAGCCAGCACGGATTTGTCAAGGGTAGGTCTTGCCTTACAAGTCTTATTGAATTCTTCGAGGAGGTGACCAAGCATGTGGTTGAGGGTAGAGCAGTGGATGTAGTGTACATGAATTTTAGTAAGGCATTTGATAAGATTCCCCATGGTAGGCTTATGCGGAAAGTCAGGAGGCATGGGATAGAGGGAAATTTGGCCAATTGTATAGAAAACTGGCGAACCGGTCGAAGTCAGAGAGTGGTGGTAGATGGTAAATATTCAGCCTGGAGCCCAGTTACAAGTGGAGTTCCGCAGGGATCAGTTTTGGGTCCTCTGCTGTTTGTAATTTTTATTAATGACTTAGATGAGGGAGTCGAAGGGTGGGTCAGTAAATTTACAGATGATACGAAGATAGGTGGAGTTGTGGACAGTGAGGAGGGCATTTGTCGTTTGCAAAGGGACTTAGATATGATGCAGAGCTGGGCTGAGGAGTGGCAGATGGAGTTCAACCCTGCCAAGTGTGAGGTTGTCCATTTTGGAAGAACAAATAAGAATGCGGAATACAGGGTTAATGGTAGGGTTCTTAGTCAGGTGGAGGAACAGAGGGATCTTGGGGTCTATGTTCATCGATCTTTGAAAGTTGCCACTCAGGTGGATAGAGTTTGTAAGAAGGCCTATGGTGTATTATCGTTCATTAGCAGAGAGACTGAATACAAGAGTCGTGAAGTGATGTTGCAGCTGTACAGGACTTTGGTTAGGCCACAGTTGGAGTACTGTGTGCAGTTCTGGTCGCCTCACTTGAAAGATGTGGAAGCTTTGGAGAGGGTGCAGAGAAGATTTACCAGGATGTTGCCTGGAATGGAGAATAGGTCGTACAAGGATAGGTTGAGAGTTCTTGGCCTTTTCTCCTTGGAACGGCGAAGGATGAGGGGTGACTTGATAGAGGTTTATCAGATGATCAGGGGAATAGATAGAATAGACAGTCAGAAACTTTTTCCCCGGGTACAACAGAGTGTTACAAGGGGACATAATTTAAGGTGAAGGGTGGAAGGTATAGGGAAGATGTCAGGGGTGGGTTCTTTACCCAGAGAGTGGTGGGGGCATGGAATGCGCTGCCCGTGGGAGTGGTAGAGTCAGAATCATTGGCGACCTTTAAGCGACATTTGGTAGGTACATAGATGGGTGCTTAATCTAGGACAGAGGTTCGGCACAACATTGTGGGCCGAAGGGCCTGTTCTGTGCTGTATTGTTCTATGTTGTATGTTCTATGTTCTATCTCTTCTGCAATATGCACTTTTTTTCAAGTCATAGAGACGTACATCTTAGAAACAGACCCTTCCGTCCAACTAATCCACGCTGACCAGAAGATCAAAATAAAACCACCCCACTTACCATCATTTGGCTCATGTACCTCTAAACCCTTACTATTCATATACCCATCCAGACACCTTTTAAATGTTGTCATAGTATCAATCTCTGTCACTTTCTCTCTCTTAGCTCATTCCATGCACATATCACCATGTGCATGAAAAAGCTATCCCTTCTGTCCCTCTAACCTTAATCCTATGCCATCTCGTTTTGGAGTCCCCAATCCCTGGGAACGAACTTGAATGTTACCCAATCCATAACCCTCATGTTTATATAAACCTCTGTAAGGTCACCCCTCAGTCTCCGATGCTCCACGGAAAATAACCCCAGCGTATTCAGCAACAAACCTGGCAAAATCTTGTAAATCTTTTCTGAGCACTGTCAAGTTTCACAACATCCTTCTTATAGCAGGGAACTGGAATTGCAGAGTACGCCAATTGTGGCCTAACGTATTACCCTTGTTCCCTGAGTTCCCCAGTCTTTGCCCATAGTAAGGTCTGGAGTGAAAACATTGTTTAGGGTCTTAGCCATATCTTCCAGTTCCACACATCAATGGCCTCAGTGATCTTTAACGGACCCTGTTTTGTCTCGAGTTACTCGTTTACTCCTAATATATTTATACAATCAGTTTTGGATTCTCCTGATCCTTCTCTGCAAAGGCTATTTTAGTACTCATTGCGCATTCCTGATTTCCATCCAAAGTGTATTCCAACAGCCCCTGTGCTCCTCAGGGATTCCCTTGATCCAGCTGGCTATACCTGACATGTGCCCCCTTTTCTCTGACCAGACCCTCAATAGACAGCCAGTGTTTCCGAATGCTGTCAGCATTGAACTGCACACAAACAGGAATATGCTGGCGCTGAACATTTAACTTGTCCCTCTTGCAAAATATTCTCATTTGCCAGACTTCCCTTTCTCTGCAAATAGACTCCCCAGTCACTTGTTAAAAGTTCGTGGCTGATAGGATCAAGATTGGTTTTGCCTCATTTTATAACTTGAACTTGTGGACCAGGCCTGTCCTTTTCCATAGCTGTTTTCAAACTAATAGAACTGTAATCACATTGGCGAAATGATTTCCCACAAACACCTCCGTCCCTTTCCCGACCTTGTTTCCCAAGGGAAGGTCAGGTTTTACCCTTTTTTTCTTTTCAGTCCATTTACATATTGATTGGAAGTTTCTGGAATGCAATTACCAAATTCCTCCCTTGCAAGTGCTGAACACTAGCAGTCCCAGACTCGGTTTTGAAATTTTGAGAACCCCAATCATAATAGCCCTATTATTATGATTGATATTTCAGATCTCCTGACATATTTGTTCCTCAGTCTGACACTGTTTATTCAGGATCAGTAGGACAATGGTATCAAAGTGATGACCCATACTTATTTCTCAGTTCCGATAACACAGCTTCACTGGGCGATCGCGCAGGAATATCCTCTCTAAGTACTGCTGTGATGATTCATGCAATCAAAGCCATCACCACACGCCCTCCCTTGCCTCCCCTGCGATGCTTCCTGTAGCATCTCCACATTGAAGCAATGAGCTGCCATCGCTGCCCCTCCCTCAGTAGTTTTTCTGTAATAACTATCATATCCTAGTCCCATGTTCCAATCCATGCCCTAAGTTCACCTTCCTTAGCTGTCAGGCTCCTTTCATTGAAATAAATGCAATTTAATGATCAGTTTTTCCCCATTCCCTGTTACGTTCTTGCCTGCCTTGTCTGTTGTAATTCCTCTCTTTAACTTGTGGACCAGCCTCGATCTTCTTTCTGCCTTACGACTGTTTAATGTCCAACAACCTGCCAGACTAATTTGTATTCTCTCAAGCAGCTCTTGCAATTCTCTCCACCAGGATATTACCCCACCCCCCCACCCCCACTCCCCAGCGCCCTGTTCAGTTGTCTTTCCCACCCTGTCAACGTGTGCTGACACCTGCAAGGATCTATGCACTTATCCACCAATGTCCCTGTGTTCCTTGGTACTCCGCAAGGACCGACCATTCATTACATCTGTCCTTTGCTTATCATACCTCCCACAGGGTATGACCTCACTTCGATCACCAATAATCATTGTTCAGATTATCATCTGATTGATATTAGACTGTAGCTGGAGACCATCCTCCTCAATGTGAACAACACCCTCACCTTTCATGTCATCTGCAAACCGACTAATGATATCTTCTGCTTTCACTTCAGAGTTATTATTCCCCAGAATAACCAGCAATGGTTCCTGCCCAGATCCCTGCGGTACACCCGCTGGTGAAAGAATTTCAAACACGAAAAGGTCTATCCACCAATTTTGTTTCCAATTTGCCAAGTTGAATTGAATCCCTGGGGCTGTTTCCTTTTGGACCAGCCTTCCATGTGAAACCTTGTCAAAGGCCTTATTCAAGTCCATGTAACCCACATCATCTGTACTGCCCTAATCAATTTGCTTAGACACCTCTTCAAAAAACTCCACTGAATTCCTCAGACAATTTCTTCCTCTACCAAATCCGTGAAGACTCAGCCGAGTTGATCCCTGCCTTTGCAAGTGTTGATTCAACCTCAGAATTGTTCCCAATGTCCGTCTCCCTGCTGTCAGACTATCTGCTCTGTAATTACCTGGCCTATCCCTGCTGTCCTTCCTGAACAAAGGAACCACATTAGCGATCCTCCAGTCATTCAGCACTTCACCTGTGGCCAGCAAAGTATTATATATATCCACCAGGGCCCCAGCAGTCTCCTCCAATGCAGCCTGGGATACATTTCAATGGACACTGGGGATTTATCCACCTTTGTGCCTGTGAAAGCAATTTAATACCTCTTCCTGATTGATCTTACCATGCTCTCGAGTCTCACCATCCCAATTGAAATACCCAGCTACAATGCCTTTCTCCTGTGTGAATACAGATGGGAAGTATTAATTGAAGACCTCACCTACTTCCTCTGGCTCCATGCACAGATTGTCCCTTTTGGTTTCTAACAGGCCCCAAGCTTTAGCTCAGAATCCTCTTCCTCTAACTATACTCATAACATACCTTGTGACATTTCCTTAACAATATTTGAACGAGGATATTGCATGCCCATTCTTTGAACCTCATTTTAAGGTCCCTATTGCACTCTTGATACTTTTGAAGGGCTTCACCTGTTTCCATCGCACTGTACTTCCTTTGTCCAACTCACAGTATCGCTTGATCAGTATTCGCTGTGGTTACTGCCTTTGTCATTCACTCTTCAGGGAGCACACTGGCCCGGAATTATCACTGTATCACTTTAACATTCTTTCTTTTTCTGAATATGAACCCGACTGCAAATAGTTCCTCTCAGTCTGTGTTTTCCAGATCCTGTCTCGTGATGGTGATAATGCCCAGTGACAGTGATATTCTAATGATTGGGGGTTTGGCCTCTTCACTTCTGCACTATCCTTTTTTCCAAAATGACTTTGAAACATAGTGTTATGACCACTATCGCCAAAACGCTACAGAAATCCTTATGTCTGTCATCTTGTCCAGCACCTACAGCCCACTCTGTCTGTAACATCCAGCCCTTACTGACCTCCCCATCAGTGTTCCTTCCTCCAGCCTCTCTAGCACATGATGTCGCTGTAGCCTTCTCCAGTCACCGCAGCACACCTCCATTCTGTTCCACAGCACCTCATTACCTCTAACCTTCCTCCATCCATTTCACCTCACTGTCTGTACAGAGTCCTCCAGTTCCTACAGCATTTCCTGCCAACCCTCACTTTCTGTAGCCACCTGAACGCTCCCGAGATCTGTAACCTTGCCCTCTCAATCTCTCTTCAATCTTCTCTGTCTCTGTGATTAACTCCCATCACTACAATGTTCCTTACCATCAGTCAGTTTTAGCCTTCCTAGCTCTTGAACATCCTGCAGCCACTAAAACAATCCATGTGTCTGAAATATCCTCTCAATTGTTGGAACAACTTTCATCCCAAAACTGCCTCTGTCTATAACCTCAGCCAGCCCATGGAATCCTTACTAACTCGGTAACCTCACCCAGTGTATACAACTCTGAGTATGACTAACTTCGTCCAGTCTCCCCAACCGTCCCTACCTCTAATTATCTAGAGAATCCAGAGCCCTCCCGATTGCATTTACCTCCTCCAGTCCCTCTCACCATCTAAGAAACCTTCTCCTGTTCCTGACTATTCTCTCCTCCCGTTCTAATAAACCCTTGTGAACTTTGGGTCCTGGTCAAATGTCTGCAGTGCTCTGTATAATCAGATGCAGTGTTGGCTCAGTGGCTAGCACTGAAGCCTCACAGTGACAGGGACCTGGCTTCAATTCCAGCCTTGGACAATTGTCTGTATGTTCTTTGTATGTTCTCCCCCCACCCCGACAGTGTGGGTTCTTCCGGGTGCTCTGGTTTCCTCCCACCATCCAACATTTGCACGATCAGTGATTGGCCATCATCAATTGACTGTAGTTTTCAGGAATGTGTGGTTTAAGTAAGTTCAGCATGAGAAATTAAGGCTTTACTGGCTAGGTAGAGGGGTGGGTCAGGGTAGGATGCTCTTCAGAGGATTGGAATGGACTGGTTGGGCCGAATGGCCTGGTTCCACACTGTGGAGATTCTATTCAGATCTTTGCCCAGTCCTGTCAAACATCCCCGTCTCTTACGCCTTGCCTTATCCCCAATATTCTCGTTAACACCGTAATCTCCTCCAGACTCTAAAACACTCCTTGCCTATGTAACCTTCTCCAGTCCTTACAAAGATCGATATGACTGTCACCTCTTCCCGCTTTTAGAACCCTCCCGATAGCTATTACCATTTGGTATAGCACTCCCAATCATTGTTCCCTCTTGAAACTCCCATAAACATTTGTATCTCTGAAAACTCATCTGGACTGTCTCAATTTCCCTTTGACAGTTACGTGCTGAGACCTGCTCTATATCAGTGAAGTAATTAAGTCTTGGTAACACTCACTATTATCACCTCCCCACAGCCTTACAGCACTGAGGATCTGTAGAAGCTCTTTTCAACCCGACAGCCATCTCTGTGTCTGTAATCTCCTTCACTCTCCATAATACATTCTCTCTGAGCTCCTCTGTAGTCCATTAAACACTCCCTGTCTGTATCAGTGTAACCTTCTGCAAAAACAGAACCTTCGCTATCTGTGTAAATCTCTACACCGGTCCCTATCACTCTAAGCTCTGTCTAACAATACAACCTTCCACATCTGTGTATTTACCTTCAGTCTCTACATCTCTCACTATCTGTGTAACCTTCCCCATGCATTTTTGCTTCAGTCTCTTCAACCGCCCATATCAGTGACATATTTTCCAGATCCAAAAACTCCCCATCTCTTTAACTTACTAATGTCACACAGCTCTCACTATCTATAACGTATTTCTGACTGAGAAAAATCCTCCGTAAACTGCTCGAACTCTTCAACTCTCCATAAGCTCCTGTAGCTCTTACAGCCCTCCCTATCTACAAAACCTGCTCCAGTCCCTAAAACACCATCAGTCTGTGCAGACCCTACCACCATCCCTATCTGTGTTATCCTCTCAGGTCCCTGCAACACTCCCGAACTGTCGAACCCACTCCAATGCCTGTGTCTCTCCCGGTCTTGTTCCTACAAGACTCATTAACTATGTAACATTCTCCTGTCACTATCACCCACCGTGTTAATTTAAGCTTCTCCCGTATCTTCATCCTTTTACCCATCTCTATAATCTTCTCCAGCTCTTACACACCTATCTGTGTAAACATCACTCTCCACCACAACCCTTCCTAGAGCAGGAACTTCCTTCTGTTTGTGCTATGCTCCCTTATCTGTGAAACTGTCTCCAACCAAACTTGCTACTCCAATCTCTGAAGAAAGAATCCAGATTCCACAGCCTCCATGTCTAAATAACCCCAAGAACATCAGACTTCCTATATCTCTTAACATCTTCAGTCATAACTTCCCTCCATATCTCTGTTCCTCCAGCCGATGCAAACATCTTTATCTCTGTAATCTGCTTAGCTCCCTAAAACACTCCCTGTCAGTGTAATCCAGCCCTGTCCTACAAACATCCTTATTTCTGTAAACTTCTGCATCCCTCCCAACATTCCCAACTCCATGAACCCCTGTCAGTCCTACAGCTCTCCACATTTCTGTAACCTCCTGTGGGTCTATGGTCCTCCCTCCCTGTGAAACCACCTCCAGTCCCCACACCCCTCCCAATCTGGGTCCTTTGCTCCAGATCAGACCATTGCTGTCTCTGTAAACACCTCCATCTCTGGAAACTCTTCCCATTTGTGTTAGCTCATTCAGACCCCATACTCTCCAGCTTCCTGAATCCTCTTCCTGTCATTGCAACCCCTCCATGTTTATGTAAAATCCTCCAGTGCTTAAACCCATTCCAACTCACTAACCTCCTGCAATCCTAACAAAACACCTAAACTGTGAAACACCTCATTTCCTTACAATCCTCCCTCCCTCCCTCCTCAAATGCTTGCATCACCATGAAACCTTTCAATTACGAAAGCCTCATTTTAGCACTGCAAACCTCCTAATGTCTGAAAAATCCTCTAGCACTGTTATCCCTTCCTATCTCTGTAAGCCCCACCACCCTCCAGTGCCATTCTGGGAAACATGGCAGAAGAGGGAAGATTTGTCGAATCCGGTCCATGTTACAGAGTTAGAATCCTGGGAATTACAGATTTAATATTATGTCTGTGCTGTACAGATTACTGGAGAGGACACTGAGAGACAGGATTTATGACTCCTTGGAAAACCATAGTTAAATTAGAGACAGTCAGCATGGGTTATGAGGGACAGTCCATGCCTCACAAGCCTTATCAAATTATTTGAGGATATGACAGTATACGTTGGTGGTTCATTCAGAAAATGAGGAAGCATGGGAAACAGGGAAATCTGTCTGTCCGGATACAGGATCGGATGGCCCAGAGAAGACAGAGTATGGCAACAGATGGACAATATTGAGCCTGGAGCTCAGTGACCAGTGGTGTTGTATAGCAATCCGCTCTGGGACTCTGCTGTTTGTGATTTTTATAAATGACTTGGATGTGAATGTTGGAGAGTGGGTTAGTAAGTTTGCCAATAACATGAAGGTTGGTGGAGTGGTGGGGAATGTGGAGGGCTGTTGTAGGTTGCAATGGGACATTGACAGGACGCAGAGCTGGGCTGGAAGTGGCAGATGGAGTTCAATCTGGAAAAGTGTGAAGTGACTCATTCTGGATGGTCGAATTTGAATACAGAATACAGGGTGAAAGGCAGAATACTTGGCAGTGTGGAGGAACAGAGAGATAATGGGGTCCATGTCCATAGATCCCTCAAGTTGCCACACATGTTGATAGGGTTGTTAAAAAGGCATATGTCATGTTGGTTCCCTTGGCAGGGGGATCGATTTTAAGAGCCGTGAGGTTTTACTGCATCTTTCCCGGATCCTGGTGAGACCACACTTGGAATATTGTGTTCAGTTCTGGTGTTCTCTTTACAAGAAGTATGTGCAAGTTTTAGAGAGCGTGCACAGGAGATTTACCAGGATGTTGTTTGGAATGGAGAGCATTTCTTATGAAGAAGGGTTGAGGGAGCTAAGGCTTTCCAACTGGAGTGAAGAAGGGGACGGGGTGACTTGATAGAGGTGAAAAAGATGATGAGAGGCACAGAGAGAGTAAATAGTGAGAGACTTTTCCTCCTATGGCACAAATGGCTATTACAAGGTGGCATAATTTTATGGTGACTGGAGGATGGATAAGAGGATAGAGAATGATAGGTGGTTGGATGGACTGCCATTGGTGGTAGTAAAATTAGATACATTAGGGATATTTAATAGACTCTTGGATAGGCATATGGATGATAGTAAAAAGAAGGGAATGTTGGTTAGTTTGATCTTACAGTCAGGTAAAAGGTTAGCATGGCATCATCGCTGAAAGGTCTTGTACTGTACTGTTGTGTGTTCTAAGTTCCGTATGGTAACCTGGGTAATACGATCAGATCAGTGTAAAAAGGATATGGCATTCAGGAAGAGCTAGTGAACTGGATACAAAATTGGCTTGATTGTAGGAGACAGAGGGTTATGGGAGACATGTTGTTTTTCTGACTGGAAGCATGTGACCAGCGGTGGAGTGGGTCCGCTGTTGTTTGTCATTTAGATAAATGGTTTGGATGGGAGTATTGGTTTCCTAGTAAGTAAGTTTGTTGAGTGACACTGAAATTGGTGGTAAAGTGGACAGTGAAGAATCTACGATACAACAGGATGAACAGTACTGCTGGGATAGTGGGCTGGAGAATGCCAGATGGAGTTTAATTAGATAAATGTGAAGTGTTCCATTTTGGTGAAACAATCCAGGGTGGGACTTGCACAGTTAATGTTCAGGCCGTGGGTAGTGTTATCAGTCAGAGTCCTAGGGATGCAGGTACACAGTTCTTTGAAAGTGGTGTCACAGGTAGACAGGCTGCTGAAGCAGGCATTTGGGATGTTTACCTTCATTGGACAGTGCATTGAGAGTAAGAGTTGGGATGTCATGTTGTGGCTGCACAAGACATTGGTAGGGCCACCATAAAAACATTGTTGATCAGTGGGAAGAACTCATCTGGTTCACTTACCCCCTTTAGGGAAGGACATCAAATATTCTAACCTGCTCTGGCTAACATGTGATTCCACACCTACAGCAATATGGCTGACTCTGAGCTACCCTTTGGGCAATTAGCAATGGGGCAAAGAATGCTGATCCATCCCATGAATAAATACATAAAAATACATATATCCCTCCCTACCTCTGCAAACAACTCCAGGTGCAACAATGCGTATTGGTTTTGTAACACCGTTCAGGTCCTGAGCACTCTCTGTAACACTCTCACCACCTCCAGCACCTTCACTTGTCCCTCTTCCTGCCGTGTCAATAAACCCTGACAATGATTCCCCTTCCCACTCCCATCGTCCTGCTAGCAGATCGTTTGCAATCTCTTTAAAACGTACTCTGAAAACACTCTCTCTTTTCAGGATTTTGAGTACTTTTTGGTGATTTTCTCAACCTCATAATCTAATACGATCCGTTTTGTACTGAGTGAGGGACTGATGTGAATTTCTTGTCTTTGTCAGTTTCAATGAGTGTTTTATACTGTTCTTTCAAAAGTTTTCAGTCTGTTTTGCCTCTTTACCTTGGTCAGTTCTTCCCTCAAGCTCATGTACTTGGCCATTTTTGTTTCTAGTTGTAGCTTGTCCTTTCTGTCATTCACTTTAAAACTTTATATTCCTTTAAACTGTACTTTATCAGAATTTCCCAGAGGAAAGTTTCATGACACAACTGTCGATCTGAGATAGTTACATCCCTAGCCTGTTCCACAATGTGTTATTCAAAGAGACACTGAAAAATAATTCTCCGAACTCCTCTTCCGATATCACAGTTGTCAGTGTGACTGTCCCAGATAATGAAAATATTGAAGGTTTCCAAAATTATCATAGTGCTTTTTTTAAAAAAATTCCAATGAGTTCCTGTTTAATGCAGTGATGAGCAATGAAATGCTGTTCAGTGGCTAAATCTGTTCTGCTGCTTGTTGCCTCGGCAAGTAGTAGCCAGAATTTACATTCAGACTGACTCTACTTCATAATCTGAGGCCAAATGCTTCCTCTGCAATGTCTTTGTGATCCATTATTGTTAGCGTTGACCATTTTGCCTGAGTATCCGCAAGGCTGTTAACCATTTGTTCGCCCTGTAACCACGTCACCTTGGTGTCTAAATCACTTTTATCTCTGTGTCACAAATCCATCTACCTTATTGATGAGACGTTGTCATTTCCAAAAAAAAACATACTTTACTCTTTCCCACAATTTCCTTTCACAACCCTATTCGCTGATATGCAGTTTTAGTTAAACTCTATCCCTTCCTGTTCCTTTCCACTAGTCTTCAGCCACATTGCCATGGTGTTCCGATGCTTCACCTTTTCTCTTTGGAAAGCGCCTTTGACCTGAACCCTATCCCTGCATCCTCTCTGTCAGTTTAAAGCCCTGTTCATAAACCTACAGACATGATTTGCCAGGACCCTGATCCCAGCACGGTTCCAGTGAGACCATCCTAATGATTTTTTTAAAATCAGGTATGGGATGTGGGTGTCTCTGGCTGACCACCCTTTCTTTTTCAGCCCTAGCTGCCCATGAACTGAACAGCTTGCTCAGCCATTTCAGATGCTAATTGAGAGACAAACACTTTGTTGTGGGTATGTCATGGAAACCACGTGAGGATGGGCAGATGTCCTTCTTTAAAGAACAAGGACCTGTGATGCAAGCTTCAAGAATTACGTACCTGCACCCGGAAGTCCCTCTGCTCTAAAACAATAACCAAGGCCCCAGCATTAATTGTATAAGCTCTATCTTGTTCGTTTTACAAAATGCATTTATTCAGATTGAATTAAATCCACAGTTTTTCAGCCCATTCACCCATTTCATCAAGATCCCTTTGTAATCTTAGCATACCTCCTTCACTGTCCACTATTCCACCCTCCAGCCTCCCAGCCCATCACACATGGCTGTCAATGGTACAAGTACATTTGCTCGGGGCTCCACAATTTCTTCCCTAGCATCCCACAATGTCCTGTGATACACTTAATCAGGTTCTGGGACTTGACATAGCTTTGTGTTTTAAAACCTCCAGCACCACCTTTTCTATGACATGCACAGTTTTCAAGTCATACAGATGTACAGCATGGAAACAGACCTTTCAGTCCAACTCATTCATGCTGACCAGAAGATCTAAATAAATCCATTCCATTTACCAGCATTTGGCCCATGTATCTCGAGGCCCTTACTATCCATATACCCATCTAGATACCTTTTAAATGTTGTCATAGTATTGGTCTCCATTACTTTCTCTCTCAAATCGTTCCATGCACACATCACTGTGTGCCTGAAAAAGCTGTGCCTTCGATCCCTTTTAATCATGTTGTTTTTTTTCTGAGCCATTTCAAGTTACTGAAAATCCTTAATGTCAGGAGAAAATCAGATAAAGTTGCAAGTTTAGTGACTCTATATCAACACTGAAAGCAACCGAGATATAATATTATTTCTACCAGGGACGGCTGGATGAGTGAAGGGGATGTTATTTGAATGGATGGAGAAATGTCCAAAAAGAGAGAGAAAGAGAGAGGGAAAGAACTGAAAAGTAAACAAAGGGAAGGCTGATGATGAAGTAGAAGGAAAATAAATGGGTAGCTTCTTCTAACATAACCCCTTTTCCACTTATTCCTGAATATCACATCAATCTTGATATGCCCCTGTTTAAAGTGAATTATATTCCCTCTATCTCTCTTCTCGGAGTGTGATGATTAACTCCATTGTTAATACTGATGCTATCCTTATAGTTGCTGAGACACAGAGAAAAGTAATGTTATACTGTCAACTGCTTCTTCAGAGAAAGGGACTGTTACTGTGGGACTGTGCAGAGATGTAACGGCTTTTTCAGCCAGGGAGAGAAACATTTTCAACATGGAATGGGTGCACTGCGTGTGTGAGAGGTTTTAACTTGCGCCTGTAGTTAAACAATGAGGGGAGGTTCAGGAGATGCTTTCCTCTGGTTTGTGTATTATCAGCTGCTGCATTCATTCAAAGAGACCCGAGGGTCTGGTGACCCCAATCTGGACACTGCATTTAGAGCGTTTTTGGGTCCATGGAAAACAAATGGAGCTGAGCCTGTACAGATGGTAAGCTCTGTACACGGGAAGGGCTGGGCATTGTATTATCCTCCCTGGGATTTCCAGGAATATTTTTCTGAGCTGAATCAATTCCAAACGTAAACTGTGAACATTTGAAAAAAGATGTGTTCACTGAGCTGTGTCCCCTCCATCAGTATAACCTATAAACTCACACCAGAGATGGACTGTGCTGACACTCACCATGAAGTGAACTGGGTTAATTCTGAAACATTACAGGCAGGAGTTGTTAACATTTTTATCATCTCTGAAGTGCAGTCCTCCGAAATATTCACTGCCTGTCAGAAATCATCTGCCAGCTAAGAGGAAGACATTGAGTCCTTCGCCGTGAGGAAGGTACAGAAGCAAACTTCCAGACACACTGGGGAACAGGAAGTCTGGTGAACATGCGGAACTGCACAAACTAGAATTAATGAAGAGTATGCTCTTTGAAAACCCATTCGAATTAAAGGTTGGTAAGGTGCTGCATCTAGAACATAGAACGTTACAGCGATGTACAGGTCCTTCGGCCCTCGATGTTGAGCCGCCCTGTCATACTAATCTGAAGCCCATCTAACCTACACTATTCGATGTACGTCCAAATGCCTGTCTAATGACGACTTAAATGCACTTAAACTTGGCGAATCTACTACCGATGCAGGCAAAGCATTCCATACCTTTACTACTCTCTGGGTAAAGAAAGTACCTCTGACATCTGTCTGGTACCTATCTCCCCTCACTTTAAAGTTGTGTCGCCTCGTGTTTGCCATCCCCATACTTGGAAAAAGGCTCTCCCTGTCCACCCTATCTAACCCTCTGATTATCTTGTATGTCTCTATTTAGTCACCTCTCAACCTTGTTATCTCTAACGAGAACAGCCTCAAGGTCCTCAGCCTTTCCTCATAAGACATTCCTTCCATACCAGGCAACATCCTAGTAAATCTCCTCTGTACCCTTTCCAAAGCTTCCACATCCTTCTTTTAATGCGGTGACCACAACTGTACACAATACTCCAAGTGTGGCTGTACCAGAGCTTTGTACTACTGCAGCACAACTCCTGGTTCCAGAACTCAATCCCTGTATTAATAAAGACCAAAACACTGTATATCTTCTTAACAACCCTGTCAATCTGGGTGGCAACTTTCAGGGATCTGTGTACATGGACACTGATATCTCTCTGCTCATCTGCACTCCCAAGAATCTTACCATTAGCCCAGTACTTTGCATTTCGATTACTCCATCCAACGTGTATCACCTCACACTTGTCCACATTAATCTCCATTTCCCACCTCACAGTCCAACTCTGCATCCTATCTATGTCTCTCTGCAATCAACTACTTCCTTCGTTACTATCCACAACTCCACCGACCTTAGTGTCTCCTCCTGGCTCTTCTGAGCTCTATTACTCTTAAGTTCCAAACCAGAGTATTGAGGAGGTGGCAACAGAGCCAGTGAAAGAATTACTAATTATTGTCGTCCGCAAATTTACCAACCCACCCTTCTAAGCCCTCATCCAGGTCATTTATAAAAATGACAAACAGGACCCAACACTGACACTTGCGATACGCCGCTAGTAACTGGACACCAAGATGAACATGTTCCATCAACTACAACCCTCTGTTATCTTTCAGAAAACTAATTACTGATCCAAACTGCTATGTCTCCCACAATCCCCTTCCTCTGCATTTTGTATAATAGCCTACTGTGGGGAACCTTATCGAACACCTTGGTGAAATCCATATACACCACATCAACCGGTTTACTCTCATCTACCTGTTCGATCACTTTGTCAAAAAACTCAATAAGATCCGTCAGGCACGACCTACCCTTCACAAAATGGTGCTGACTGTCCCTGATCAGATTATTCTTTTCTAGATGGTTATAAATCCTATCTCTTATAACCCTTTCCAACACTTTACCAACAACTAAAGTGAGACTCACTGGTCTGTAATTACCAGGCTTGAATCAAATACCCTTTTTAAACAAGGGAACCACATTTGCTACCCTCCAGCCCTCAGGCACTATTCCTGTAGTCAATGATGATTTGAAGATCAATGCCAAAAGCTCGGCGATCTCTTCCCTTGTTTCACAGAGTATCATAGGATAGACCCCCTCCGGCCCCGGGGACTTGCCTATTTTCACACTCTGCAGTATTTCTAATACCTCTTCCTTATGAACCTCAATCTCTTCTAGTCTAGATGCAAGTATCTCTGTATCTTCCTCGCTAACGTTTTCATTTTCTATAGTGAACACTGTCGAAATATAGCTATCTAGTGCTTCCCCTATCTCCTCTGACTCCACACACAACTTCCCACTATTATCCTTGATTGGCCCTAATTTAACTCGTCATTCTTTTATTCCTGACATACCTATCAGGGTTAACCCTGATTCTATCCGCCAACAACTTCTCGTGTCTCCTCCTGGCTCTTCTGAGCTCTATTACTCTTAAGTTCCAAACCAGAGTATTGAGGAGGTGGCAACAGAGCCAGTGAAAGAATTACTAATTATTCTTCAGAGCTGGTTTGATTCTGGAAAGGATCCTGCAGTCTGGAAAACATCTATTGTGAACATAAATATATAAAACAGGACGGAGAGGGAAAACATAAAACTAAATAGTTTGATGTTAGCTGTGAGAAAAACATTGTAGCCTTTTATAATAAATGTCACAACTAGACACTTGGCGAATAATGACATAATTTGATAGGTTTGACCTAGATTCAGTCATGGGTAATTATCTTTGCTAAACCGGCTGGAGTTTGTGGACTCTGTCCGTTTTGTCATTGACAATTGAGTACCAGTCGGAGTGGAGTAATTGAATTTTCAGAAGAAGTTTGACGTTGTTTATTGCAGGTGGGTGGAGAATATTAGGGTCCATGGTTAGGTAAGGGTGGAATACACCGAATGGATTAAAAATTGGATAATGGGCAAAATGAAGTGTAGTGTTTTTTTTCTCTGGCCTGAATGCTTGTGGGGTATCAGAAGGATCAGCTCTTGTGCAATAGCTGTGCACAAGGTATAAAAATGATTCAGATGTGAACAACAAATATCATCATACACATTTAAGTTTATTAAATGGTGAGAGGTTGGGAAGGGCTGTTGTTGAAAAGGACCTGGATGTCCTTGGTTATAAGTCACTAACAGAATTCGTATGGGTAGTATGTAATTCTAACTGTATACGATATGTGGTCCATCATGGAAAATTATTGAAGTACCAGAGTAAATATATCTTACTCAATGGTAGTGTTTTGTTGAGCCAGTATTTAGCCAGTATTGTGTACAGACAGAGTCTGCTTTATAAATAATGATCTTCATGTCATCGAGACAGTGCAAAGTATTTTCACCAGACTGAACCCAAGCATGATATTACCACAAGGAGACAGTGCAGTAGGTTTTTAATCAGCCATGCTGTGAGAGAATAAGAAGTTGAAACTTGATGGTTATGGATGGACCCTCATTATGTCTCAAGCAGCCATTGATAAGGTGAGAAATTCCATACTTTCCACAGGATGCTCGATTCCTGTGCATAGAACTCATTTCGATTGACAGAGAGGTACAGGATCTGAATGAACTCTGAACAGTTTCATGCATCCTTACTGTGTGGCCCTGCACTCAATGTTAGATTGTACCCAATCCTTTCAGAAGCCATAATACCTTCATTCTGAAACAGTTAGCCATTCCCCACCAGCTTCTTACTTCCAGAGAGAACATAGGTCTGCTCTCTCAGCGATGGAAGATGCCTTTGAAATTGGTTAAAAATTGGCTTCATTCCTACTCCCAGGATACCATGTTAAAGTAAAACGTATGTACTATGAATAATGATGCCACGTGGAATAAGGTGGAGCAGTTTAACTGTTAAGCCCCTGCTCCATTTGTTTGTGATACAGTAGCATCTCTGACATCATCCTGTGCCTGGTTACTGACTTGAGAAGCTAAATAACCTCTTCCTGGTCCTTTTTAATGACTCTGGGTATCGAATGGTCTCTTTCTGATCCTGTATAAGTGACGTGTGGGAGTGAGCAGACTCCTTTTCTTCCTGTGTAACAGGTAGGAGGGACTGAATGGGCTATTCCTATTTTTGCACAATAGTTTTGATAGGCTGAATGATTTTCCTACATTCTTGTGAAGCCAGATAAAAGTGTAAATGAACTCCTTCATTTACTGTCGAAATGTGCAGTGACTGGCATCGCTGTTCCATGAATGTTGCCGACACGTTAACTTGAATGTTGTCCAGGTCTTGTTGCACATGAGCACAGACTCCTTTAGGACCTGAGGGATAGCTAAGTGTTCTGAACATTGTGTAACCTACAGTGAATATCCTCACTTCTGTTCGGTGTGACCTCAATGGGCTGAATGGCCTGCTTCCACACTGCATGGATTCCCGCTGAAAAACTGGAGATGCCTGGGTGAAGGAAGGTACACTGAGGATCTCCTGCAGTGATGTTCCAGAGCTGAGATGATTGATGCACAATGATGATAAACATCTTCCCTTGTGGTGTGAATGACTCCAAACACTGGAGAGTTTTCAATGGATTCTCATGAAGTGCGACTTTGCTCAGGCTCCTTGATGTCATGCTCAGTTAAAAGCTGCCTTGATATCAGGGCCAGTCACTCTTAGCTCAGCCCTTGTATTCACCTCTATCGCTCATATCAATAGGTCATGGTGTATGAGCAGGCAATGTATTCTTCAAACAGAGAGTAGTGAATGTCAGGAATTCTCTATTCAGGAGAGTCAGGGGAGCTAGATCACTGAAAGGTCTCTGAATGGTCTTCCCAGTTTCTGTGCACCAGGATATAGCAGTAACTGGCCTCCAACTGCTCCTGTCTAGCAAGTTGGGGGGGGGGGGCTGAATGGAACAAAGGAACATCGCACTCAGGAGCAGGATTAGGTCACTCGACACTATGAAACTTTGCCACCACGCATTAAGTTTGTGCATGATCAGGTTGTGGTCTCAGCGCCACTTTCCTGTCTGTATCCCATTATCCATGACTCAATATCTGTCAAATATTTAATGAATTCAGTTTGAATAAATATGAACAAAGAGGCAACACATACCTATGGGGAAGAGGATTCCCACTCAAGTGGCCCTTTTAGAATTACTCCTCATCTGTCTTACAATGTCGTACAGAAGGGAACCCTGTTCACATAAACCAGACATCCCAATCTGATCTCAAGTCATTTGCCAACATTCGGCCCATAGCTTTCTAAATCCTTCCTATTAATATGCACATCCTGATGCCTTTCAAATGTTGTAACTTTAGCAGCTTGCATCATTTTCTCTGACAGCGTATTCCATGCATACACCACAGTCTGCATAAAACCTTTGTCCCTTTAATGTCTTTCCCCTCTCACCTTTAGCTTTTGTCCGATAGTTTTGGACTCACCGATCCTGTGGAAAAGACCTTGGGTATTCAGCTTATCCATGTTCCTCATGATTTTATAAGCCTCTATAACGTTACACCTCAGCCTCCGATGCTCCAGAGTAAACAATCCCCAGTCTGTCCTACCTTCCCTTGTAGCACAATCCCTCCAATGCCGGGCAATATCCTTGTAAATCTTTTCTGCACCCTCTCAGGTTTAACAATATCTTTCCTATAGCAGTGAGAACCAAATTAGACATAATATTCTAAACGTCACCTCATCAACATCCTGCCCAATTGCAATATGATCTCCCAACTCGCATACTCAACGTACTGACCAATAAAGGCAAGCACACCAAACCCCTTCTTCACCACGCTGTCTACCTGCAACTCCACTTTTAAGGAACAATTATCCTGCAGCCTTTTGTTCAACAACACTACTCAGAACTTCCCCATTAATTGTATATGTCCTGCCGTATTTTATCTTTCCAAAATGCAGCACTTCACATTTATCTAAATTTAATTCCATCTGTCACTCCTTGGCCCATTGCCCCATCTGATCGAGGTCCCATTGTACTCCAAGGAAATTCTTGCTGGCCACTGCACCTCCAATTTTGATGTCATCCGTAAACCTAATAAACAGGCAAATATTCACATCCAATTCATTTATATAAATGACAAAAGCAGTGGACTCAGCACCTTGTGTTATACCATTGCTCACAGGGTTCCAGTCTGAACAACAGTCGTCTACCACCCTCTGTCTCCTACATTCACTCTAATTTTGTAGTAGAGTGGCGAGCTTATCTTGGATCCATTTATGATCCAAACTTACTAACGTGTCTGTTATGTGGAATCCTGTCGAATGCCTTGCTGAAGATTGTATGGACAGCGTCGACCACGCTGCCTTCATTAAACTTGTTTGACATCTCTTCAAAAAACTTAATCAATTTTGTTAGAAATGATTTCCCGTGCAAAACACCATGTCGACTATCCCTAATCAGTAGTTGCATCTGCAATTGCATGTAGATCCTATCCCTCGGGTGTAGGTTTGCTCGCTGAACTGTAGATTTGATATCCAGACGTTTCATTACCTGGCTAGTTATCATCATCAGTGGCGACCTCCAAGTGAAGCGAAGCTTTTGTCTCCTACTTTCAATTTCTTTCTTTCTCCTGGATGGGGTTCCAGGGGATTGTGGTAATGTCATTTCCTGTTTGTTTTCTGAGGGGTTGACCGATAGCATCTCGATCTATGTGTTTGTTTATGGCGTTGTGGTTGGAGTGCCAGGCCTCTGCTATGTCTTTGCTTAGCCTGTCCCAGGATAGATGTGTTGTCCCAGTCGAAATGGAGTTTTTTATTCATCCGTGTGTAGGGCTACGAGAGAGAGAGGGTCGTGTCTTTTTGTGGCTACTGATGTTTATGTATCCTGGTGGCTAACTTTCTTCCTGTTTGTCCTACGGAGTGTTTGTGGCAGTCCTTGCATGGAATTTTGCAGATGACGTTGGTTTTGTCCACGGGTTTTACTAGGTCTTTTAAATTTGTTAGTTTTTGTTTGAGAGTATTGGTGGGTTTGTGTGCTACTAGGCTTCTGTGGGGTCTCAGTAGTCTGTTGTTATTTCTGAAACTTCTTTGATGTACGGGAAGGTAGTTAGGGTTTCTGGCTGTGTTTGGTCTGCTTGTCATAGTTTGTTCTTGAGGAATCTGCGGACTGTATTTTTTTGAGTGTCTGTTTTTCTTGAATATGTCAAATAGGTGGTTCTCCTCAGTTTTCCGAAGTTCGTCTGTGCTGCAGCGTGTGGTGTCTCGTTGGAATAGTGTTCTGATGCATCTTCCTGTGTGTGTGTTGGGATGGTTACTGGTGTAGTTAAGTATTTGGTCGGTGTTTGTCGGTTTTCTGTATACGCAGGTTTGTAATTCTCCATTGTCCTTGCTTTCGACTGTGACGTCCAGGAATGCGAGTTTGTTGTCGGTTTCTTCCTCCTTGGTGATCCTTATGCCTGTGAGGGCTTGTTGATGATGTTAAAAGTTTCTTTTATCTTGTTTCGTTTTGTGATGACAAATGTGTCATCTATGCAGCTGACTCAGATTTTTGGTTTGATGATTGCTAGGGCTGTTTGTTCTAGCCTTTGCATTACCACTTCTTCTATGAATCCTGATAGCGGAGATCCCATGGGTGTGCCTTTGGTTTGTTTGTAGATTATGTTGTTGAAAGTGAAGTGGGTGGTGAGGCACAGGGCCACTAGCTTCATGATGTTTTCGTTGGTAATGTGAGTGATGGTGATAGGTGCGTGTGTAATGGTCTCTTCTAAAAGCGTGGTAAGTGTTTCCTTTGTGAGTTCGATGTTGATAGAGGTGAACAGTGCTGTTACTTTGAATGAGATCATTGCTTCATCTTCCTCTATTTTGGTGTTTTTGATGATTTTTAGGTATTCCTGGTTGGAGTGGATGGAGTGCTGTGACTCTTCTACGAGATATTTCAGTCTTTCGTGTAGTTCTTTGGCCAGTATGTAAGTTGGTGTTCTGGGTGGTGAGACTATTGGTCTGAGGGGGACTCCTGGTTTATGGATTTTTGGCAGTCCATAGAATCGTGGGGTGTTGGTCCTGTCGGGTTCCATTTTCTGGAATTCTGTCTTGTTTAATTGTCCGGAATTGTGTAATGTTCTTTGGAGATATGTAATTTTGTTTCCTCGTTGTGTGGTCGGGTCTAGCGCCGCTGGTTGGTAGGTGTTGGTGTCTGTGAGTACTGCATTGGCTTTCTCGATGTCGTCCCTTCTGTTCAGGATGACAGTGAGCCGACCTTTGTCTGAAGGTAATATAACGATGTTCTTGTCTTTTTTGAGATTTTCTAGGGCTTTCTTTTCTTGTGTGTTCAATTTGTTTCCTTCCTTCTTTCGGCTCAGAGTAGATGCAACTGTCTGTCTGATCGTTTGTTGTGTTTTTTTTTCGTGAGATTTTTGCCCTTCAATGTAGTTTCTAATGCCGCTAGGAAATCCTTCTTGTCAGCGACTTGGTAATTGAAATTTAATCCTTTCACGAGTACCGCTTTTTCTGTGTCTGATAGGGTCCGGTCTGATAAGTTCTTTACCCATGCCCCTGTATTATCGGTTTTGTCTTTTTTTGTGAGGTTGTCAAGTTTTTTCTTCAGGTCCCGATTTTTCTTTATCTCTGTTTGTCTTTGTTTGGTGTTTATGGCTCGTTCTACCGCGTCTGTCTATTCTTGATTTGTTGCTTGTTTGAATAACGGTTTTTGGCGCGTAATTTCCCGGTTGTATTTTTGGAGTCTGCGGTGGGCGTCGTGGATTAATTCTCGGAGCATTCTGTGGCCGTTTTATTCTGGTAAACTTCTGGCTTGAGGTGTTTTTATCGGCGGTTTATACGGGAGACATTTTGGCAGTACCTGTTTTCTTAAACATTCATGCAGGAAGTACATCTCATATGGATGCTGTGCAGTAAGTTGGTGTGGACATGTTAAGCCGAATGGCCTACTTCCCCACATCAGGAATCTATAATGCTAATGTTTGTAAGCTTGGCAGATGAACAAATTGAGAGTAGCATTCAGTTGCTGATGAGTCGCGTGGCTTTTTCAGATCTCAGTATAGTGTCTTGTTTAATTTTGCCATCAGCAAATACTCTCTTTCTTATCAATTAGAAAATAAAATGCACAAAATTCAGCTCTGCCAAATCGTGAACAGGAATTTTGCCAGGGAAGCCAGTTCATGTCAGAAATGTTTCCTTTCTGTTATCCTCAAAGTTATAAATCTGTTTTTCAAATTCGTTCTCGTGCTTCGACAAAATCGAAATACTGGTTTGGATAATGTATTTATGAAGCTTTTTATTTAAAAAATGCATCTGGAAACAGTGATGTGCTTGATAATTCAATTTAGTCAATGGTTCTCTCAAATAGTTAATCACAGCATTGTTGAGCAACCAGATTGAATTTGAAATAATAGTGACTGACTGTGTGAAATTTCAATGAGTAATTTTGAATCACAGAATTGTTAAGGTACAAGAGGAGGTCATTCAACCCTTTGGGTTAACACAATTCTTCAAATATGCTTTCTGATTTTGCGTCATTTCCCTGACTTCTCCCACGGTAATCCTGTATTTTTCCCTATAAAGTAATATTTTAATGTCCTTGACTGAAAAAAGCCAAACCACAGATCCGTAAAAAAATCCACATCACTCTACTCGCTGTGTGAAGTTTATTTCTTGCATCCCATTTTCTCCTCTTGTAATTTTTAAATTCTCCACTCTTACTCTCAAAGTTTTTCCGAGGGGGAACACTTTCTCACCATCAATTTTGTATGGTACCCTCATGATATTGAAAAGTTGTTTTGAATTTCCTGTCCACCTTTAGGCTGCCAGTCTAAAACCAAACGGTGTTTGCCTGATTGTAAGTCGGGAGCTTACTGAAATATGTCAATATACAATAGCTGGACCCTGAGAAACACATCTTATACAAGATAATTTGCTTTTGAGCCTGTTTGATTTTATTTGTTGGTGTAAATATAAATGGCAGAATAGATAAGTTTGTAGGAGAAGTGTAGTGGTACGTACAATATGGTTTATTTGAATTTTCAGAAGCCTTTATGCAAGTTTTAGTAAAGGCCAAGGAGTAACTTGGGAGAGAATAGGGCGTCTTAAATGTCAGTAAGGTCGCCTATGTGCGGAACCAGAGGAGACGGGTGAGGTATTAAACAAAATAGTCTTGTTAGTATTAACTGTGGAGAAAGACATTGAAGCTTGGGGACTTGGGGAAATAAATAGCAATGTCTTGGAAAGAATCCTCAAGAGAGAAGAGAAAGTGCTGGAATCTTAAAGCAAATAAAGGTACATCAATCCTTAGTAGCTGACTAGATCTGTCCTAGAATATTGTGGGAAGCTAGGGAAGAGATTGTAGTGTCCCGAACATATATATATATATATACATGTGAGTTGCCGGAAGACTAGAGGGCGGCTAATGCTGTTCCATCACTTAAGGGCGGCAGGGACAAGCCAGGAAATTACAGCCCAGTGAGCGCAGTCATGGGGAAGTTGTTGGAGGAGATTCTGAGAGAAAGGAGCTACGTATATTTGGAAAGGCAAGGGCTGATTACAGATGGTCAGCATGGCTTTGTGAGTGGAAAACATTGTTTCACAAACTGGATTGATTCTTTGAGGAAGTGACCAAGAGATAGACAAAGGCAGAACATTCAACACTGTCTAAGTGGACTTCAGCAAACATTTGACAAGATTCCAAGGGATGCAGACGTCTCGTCAAGCCGAAGAAGGAAGCTTACGTAAGGTTGAGGACGCGAGGAGCGTTCGACCTCTATAGGGTTATATGGGGACGGCGCAGTGGCTCAGTGGTTGCAACTGCTGCCTTATAGCATCAGGGACCCGATTTCGATTCGATTCCCGGACGACTGTCTGTGTGTATTTTGCATGTTCTCCCCATGTCTGCGTGTGGTTACTCCAGGTGGTCCAGTTTCCATCCACCGTCCAAAGATGTGCAGGTTGGGTGAATCAGCCGCGGTAAATTACCAATTGTTTTCAGGGATGTGTAGGATTGACACATTAGATTCGATTAGATTACATTACTTCCAGTGTGGAAACAGGACCTTCGGCCCAACAAGTCTACACCGACCTGCCTAGGCGCGGCCCACCCAGACCCATTCCCCTACATTTACCCCTTCACCTAACACTACGGACGATTTAGCATGGCCAAGTCACCTAACCTGCACATTTGGATTGTGGGAGGAAACTGGAGCACCCAGAGGAAACGGACGCAGTCACGGGGAGAATGTGCAAACTTCACACAGAGAGTCGCCTGAGGCGGGAATCGAACCCGGGTCTCTGATGCTGTGAGGCACCGTGCCTCACTGTGCCACTGTGCCGCCCATTAGTTAGAGTAAATGCAGAGAAATAGGGTGGTGGAATGGTTCTGGGTGTGATACTCTTCAGAGGGTCGGGATGGAGTTGTTGGGCCTGTTTCCACACTCCGGGGGACTCTCTGATGGTAGTCAGGAAGTTACCGAGGAATGGACTCTGGACAATTAGAAGGGGGCATGAAAAAGATTTGTTGGGAAGGATTAGGGAAAACCGTAAGACCTTCTCCACTTATGTGAGGAACAAGAGGATGGTCAGAGTGAGGGTAGGGCCGATCAGGGATAGTGGAGGGAAATTGTGCCTGGAGTCGGAGGAGGTAGGGGAGGTCCTTAATGCATACTGTGCCTCAGTATTCACTACTGAGAGGGACCTTGTCATTTGTGAGGGTAGTGTGAATAGGACTGATATATGTAAACAGGTTGATGTTAAGAAGGAAGATGTGCTGAATATTTTGTACAACATATGGATAGATAAGTCTATTAGCCCAGACAGGATATGCCCAATGTTACTACACGAAGCGATGGAAGGGATTGCTGCACCTTTTGCGATGACATTTGCACCCTTACTGTCCACTGGAGTCATAAAGATAACTGGAGGGTGGCAAATGTTACTCCCTTGTGCAAGAAACGGAATAGGGATAATCCTGGGAATATAGACCTTACTTTCTTATGTCTGTGATGTGCAGATTATTGGAGAGGACTCGGAGAGATAGGATTTATGACTCCGTGGAAAACCATAGTTTGATTAGAGATAGTCAGCATGGCTTTTAGGGACATATCATGCCTCACAAATCTTATTGAATTTTTCAAGAATGTGACAAAACACATTTATGGTTCATTCAGAAAGTACAGAGGCATGTGCTACAGTAAACCTGTCTGTCTGGATACAGAATTCCTGGCTCATAGAAGTCAGAGGGGGGTGACAGATGGGAAGCATTCAGCATGGAGCTCGCTGACCAGTGGTGTTCTACAGGGATCATTTGCAGGAACTCTGCTCTTTGTGTTTTTTTTTAATAAACGAATTGGATTTGGTTGTGGAAGAATGGGTTAGTAATTTTGCCACTGACATGGAAGTTGGTGGAGCGGTGGGTAGTGTGAAGGTCTGTTGTATTTTGCAACATGATATTGACTGGATGCACAGCTGGGATGAGAAGTGGCAGATGGAGTTCATTCTGGAAAAGTGTGAAATGATTCATTTTGGAAGGTCGCACTTGAAGGCAAAATACAGGGTTAAAGGCAGAATAATTGGTAGTGTTGTAGAACAGAGGGATCTTAGGTTCCACATTCATCGATCCCTCAAAGTTGCCACCCAAGCTGATAGGGATGTTATAAGCAATGCGTTGTGTGGTCTTTCAGTTGCTGGGAGATTGAGATTTAAAGCAGTGAAGTTATTCTGCAGCTCTATAGAGCCCGGGTTAGACCCTACCTGGGATAATGTGTTCAGTCTGGTCCCCTCGTTACAGGAAGGCAGTGGAAGCTTAGCGAGGGTAAATTGGAGGTTGACCAGAATGTTGCCTGTGCGGGAGGGCGTACCTTATGAAGAAAAGTTGAGGAAGGTTCGGCTTTTCTCATCGGAGTGAAGAAGGGTGAGGGGAGAATTAGTAGAGGTGAACAAGATGATGTGAGGCACAGAGAGAGTGAATAGTGAGATACTTCTTTATATTATGGCATACGTGGCTGTTCTGAACGGGCATAGTTTTAAGGTGATTGGTGGATAGTTAAGGAGAGAATTCAGATGCAGGTCATTACACAAAGTATGTGTGGGGGTGTGTGGAATGCACTGCCAGCTGTGGTAGGAGAATCAGATACATTAGGAACATTTAATACACTCGTGGATATACACATGGATGGCAGTAAAATGAAAGGTATGTAGGTTACTTTGATCTTACAGTCGGATAAAAGGTTGGCATCGCATCATGGCCGAAGGGTCTTGTGCTGTACTGTTCTGTGTTCTACGTTCCATCTGGTAAACTGGGTAATAAGCTCAGATCAATGTAAAAGGGTATGGCATTCAGGAGGAGCTAGTGAACTGGTTACAAAATTGGCTTGATGGTAGGAGACAAAGGGTGATGGGAGACATGTTGTTTTTATGACTGGAGGCATGTGACCAGTGGTGTAATGGGTCCACTGTTGTTTGTCATTTGGATAAATGGTTTGGATGGGAATATTGTTTTTGTGGTAAGTAAGTTTTTTGGGTGACACTGAAATTGGTGGTAAAGTGGACAGTGAAGAAGGTTATCTATGATACAACAGGATGAGTAATACTACTGGGATAGTGGGCTGAAGAATAGCAGATGGAGTTTAATTAGATAAATGTGAAGTGTTCCATTTTGGTGAAACAAACCAGTGTGGGACTTGTACAGTTAATGTTCGAGCCCTGGGTAGTGTTGTCAGTCAGAGATCCAGTGACCCAGGTACACAGTTCTTTGAAAGTGGTGTCACAGGTAGACAGGCTGTTGAAGCAGGCGTTTGGGATGGTTACCTTTATTGTTTAGAACATTGAGAGTCGGAGTTCGGATGTCATGTTATCTGAACAAGACATTGGTGATGCCACCATAAAAGCATTGTTGATCACTCTGGAGAACTCATCAGGTTTACTTACCTCCTTTATTAAAGGACATCTGTCATTCTAACCTGCTCTGGCCGACATGTGAATCCAGATCCACAGCAATATGGCTGACTCTGAGCTACCCTCTGGGCAATTAGCAGTGGGTGCAAAGAATATTGGTCCAATCTGTGACCCCCACATCCCATGCATGATAAAAAAAAATGCGAATGTCCCTCCCTACCTCTGCAAACACCACCATCTGCAGCAATCCGTACTGACTTAGTAACACCGTTTAGGCCCTGACCACTCTCTGTAACACTCTCATCACCTCCAGCACCGTCATCTCCCCCTGTTCATATCGTGTCGTAAAGCCCTAACAATGTTTCCCCTTCCCACTGCCCTGCTTCTGCTAGCAGACCCTTCGCAATCCCTCTAATACTTACTTCTTAAACTCTCTCTCATTTCAGGATTTTAAGTACTTTGTGGTGATCTTCGAAGCCTCATAATCTAATATGGTGAGGGACGGGTGGGATTTTTTTCACTAAAGTTTTGTCTGTTTAAATGGAATGTCCTTTTGTTGAGTGTTTTACACTGTTCCTTCAAATGTTTTCCACTGTGCATTTATAGGCTCATGTTTCAGTCTGTTTAGCCTGTTTACCGTGGTCAGTTCTCCGCTCAAACTCATGTAATTAGCTGTATTTGTTTCTAGTTCCAGCTCGTCCTTTCTGTGATTCACTTTAAATCTTTATATTTCGTTAAACTGCACTTTATCACAATTTCCCGGAGGATCTCCCCAGGTGACATTACTCATTCACTAAGTTTTATCACACAACAGTTGGTTTGAGATAGTTACGTCCCTAGCCAGTTGCACAATGTGTTATTCAAAGAAACACTGCAAAATAATTCTACAATCTCCTTTTCGAATATCACTCTTGTCAGTGTGACTGTCAAGATTATATGAATGTTGAAGGTTCACTAAATTATCACAATACCTTTCTTAAAAGTTCCAGTGAGTTCCTGTATAATGCAGTCATGAACAATGAAATGTTGTTCAGTGGCTAAATCTCTTCTGCTGCTGGTGTCCTTGGCAAGTAGTAGCCAGTCTTTACATTCAGACTGACTCTACTTCATGATCTGAGACCAAATGCTTTCTCTGTAATGCCTTTGTTATCCATTATTCTTAGTGTTACCCGTTTTGCCTGAGTTTCTGCAAGTTTGTGAACTATTGAATGTTTATTTTCCATCTTTTGTTCGCCCTGTACCCACGTATCTCTGGTGTTTAAATCACTTTCACCTCTGTGTCTCAAATTCATCCACCTTATTGAAGATACTTTGTCCATTCCAAAAAATAAACATAATTTAATCTTTCCCACAATTTCCTGTCACAAATCGATTCGCTGATGTATAGTTGAACTCTGTCCCATCTTGTTCATTTCTGCTTGTCGATGGCCACATTCCCCATGCTGGTCTGATGCGTCACCTTTTCTCTTTGAATTTGTAAAGCTCCTCTCACCTGGACCCTGCATCCTCTCTGTCAGTTTGAAGCCCTGTCCATAAACCTACCGACATGATTGGCCAGGACACTGGTCCCAGCACAGTTCCAATAAGATCATCGGAATGGATTTTAAAAAAAAACAAGTTTGGGATATGGATATCTCGGGCTGACCAAACTTTCTTGCCCAGCCCTTAGCTGCCGTTCAGCTGAGTAACTTGCTAGACCATTTCAGAGGGTAATTGAGAGGCAAACATTTGCTGTGGTTATGTCATGCAGACCACGTGAGAATGTTCAGATGTCCTTCTTGAAAAGAGAAGTGTTTGGATTTATTGTACATCAGTAATGGATGGATTGGCAATTACTATTCTAAAAATAATTTATTTCCAATTCCACCATTTCAGATGGTGGGGTTCACACCTTCCTCCCCTGAACATTTAGCTGAAGTTTTGGATACATGCTCTAGCAATAACACCACGAGACCATCACTTCGCCTGCTCACTGGCTATTCATCCCTGAACACTGATACCAGTGCATCCTGGAGACAAACCTGTTTTTCCTTAATGATTGTTTGATCCTGATACCTTCCAACACTCTGGTGATATCACTCAGTATCTCTCTATGTGGTATTCCTCATTGTGTGAGTCCAATTTCTGCTTCTGTCAGTGTCTCTCACTCTTACAGCTACACCAGATCCTGAGCCAAAAGAATTCTCCACTCCAGAGAGACACCACAGCACAGGCCAGGGATGGAGACTGGGATTTTCCAGACTGTGGGACTCACTGCCATTCTCCATGTGTAATCCTCACTATATCAGACTAATTTTCCATCCTGTCTATTTCTCTGTCTCCTGCAGGTAATCAGGAAGTTCCTGGCTCAATCAACTTCCCAACTACTGGATGTCTCGTCCATCACCACATTGAAGATGTTTGGTCAGCCAGAGATACAAAGGGAAGGGAGATCTGGAAACTTCAATAAATCCTGCAGTGTGGTAAGATCACTCAAAGTAAACAGAGCAGAGAGCAATGAGAGGGATCCAAGCATTGGCTAACAAGACATGACTTACATACAGTGTGGGAGGGGGAGCACAGTACAGGCTCACCCCAGGTCAATCACCACCCCTACTCAAAGTTTTGTTGTACTGAGACAGCATCGGGAGTGTCACAGTTATCAATCCAAGCTTGTGATGTCTTAGTGAACATCAGTATCACAGAGGGGAAAGCAGGCTTCCCATGAGTGTGTGGGAATGCTGAATGGGATCTTTCTGTTCTGTGTTCCCACTCCAACTCTGTACATATACCATGTCTCGTGGACCAGTGTCTTCAACAATTTTTAACTTCTATAACAGTTCCTGTCCCTGTAACCTCCTCCCTTCCCGATAGTCCCTCCACAGATTTGAAATATACTGCATTCCAGACCACCATCTCTATCGCTGTAACTTGCTTCAGTGCTTATAGTGTGCCTTATCTCAGTAGTGTCCTCCTCCACTAAGTGGAGAAAGAGCCATGAAGACAGAAACGGTTCCTTCGATCCAACTAGTCCATGCTGACCACAGTTCTGAGAACAAGTCGCATTTGCCTGCATTTGGTCCATATCCCGTCAAACCTTCTCCTCTCCATGTACCTGCCCAAATGCCTCTTCCGTGATGTAATTGTACTTTTCTCTACCACTTAAGCGGCAGCTCATTCAATATGTGCACCATTCTCTGTGTGGAAGTGTTCTCCTCTGGTCGCTTTTAAGTATTTCCTCTCCCACCTCATATTTATGCCCTCTCGTTATGGATTCCCCTACCCTGCGGTAGAGACCTTCACTATTCACCCTACGTCTACCCCTTATATTTTTATAAACCTTTATAAGGTCACCCGTCAGCCACCTGCTCCCAATGGAAATACGAAGGATAATGATACTAATATCTCTGCCATGGTCCCCATTGCCACAATGTTCTGGGATACACTTGTTCAGGACCTCGGGCTTTCTCTACCTTTGTGTGCTAAGACCTCCAGCACCACTTCTTCCGTAATGGGACTCTTTTCAAGACATCACTTTTTCTTTCCTTTTGTTTCTTGAAGTATAAGAAATAAGGTAGGTGAGCTTGCAGCATGGGTTGGTACCTGGGACTTCGATGTTGTGGCCATTACAGAGACGTGGGTAGAACAGGGACAGGAATGGCTGTTGCTGGTTCCAGGGTTTAAATGTTTTAGTAGGGTCAGAGAAGGGGGTAAAAGAGGGGGAGGTGTGGCATTGCATGTCAAGGATAGTATTACAACAGTAAAAAGGGTGATGGAGGAAGACTTGCCATCTGAGGTAGTGTGGGCAGAGGTTAGAAATAGGAAAGGTGAGGTCACCCTGTTAGGAGTTTTCTACAGGCCTCCTAATAGTCCGAGATAAGTAGAGGAAAGTATTGCGAGGATGATTCAGGAGAAGAGTGAAAGTAGCAGGGTGGTTGTTATGGGGGACTTTAACTTCCCAGATATTGACTGGGAAAGCTATAGCTCGAGTTGGTTAGATGGGTCGGTGTTTATCCAATGTGTGCAGGAGGGTTTTCTGACACAATATGTAGACAGGCCAACAAGAGGTGAGGTTATACTGGATTTGGTTCTAGGTAATGAACCAGGCCAGGTGTTAGACTTGGAGGTAGGTGAGCACTTCGGGGGCAGTGACCACAACTCGGTGACTTTTACTCTTGTGATGGAGAGGGATAAGTGTGCACGGTAGGGCAACAGTTATAGCTGGGGGAAGGGAAATTATGATGCGGTGAGGCATGACTTAGGATGCGTGGATTGGAAAAATCGGCTTCAAGGGAAGAACACAAATGATATGTGGAGATTGTTCAAGGAACAGCTAATGGGTGTCCTTGATAAGTATGTACCAGTCAGACAGGGAGTAAAGGGTCTTGTGAGGGAGCCGTGGTTTAATAAGGAATTGGAATCCCTTGTGAAAGGAAAGAGGGCGGCCTATGTAAAGATGAGGCGTGAAGGTTCATTTGGGGCGATTGAGAGTTGTAAGGTAAGCCAGGAAGAATCTAAAGAGTGAGCTAATAGCAGCGAGAAGGGGACATGAAAAGTCCTTAGTTGGTAGGATTAGGGAAAACCCTAAGGCCTTCTATAGGTATGTCAGGAATAAAAGAATGACTAGGGTAGTCAAGGATAGTATTGGGAAGTTGTGTGTGGAGGCGGAGGAAATTGGTGAGACACTAAATCAATACTTTTCGTCTGTATTCACTCAGGAACAGTACACTGTTGCTGATTGTGAATATTGAGTCACAAGTGATTAAAATGGATGGCCTTGAGGTACTTAGGGAAGAGGTCTGGGGAATACTAGAAAGGATGAAAATAGATAAGTCCCCTGGGCCTGATGGCATTTATCCTAGGATCCTCTGGGAAGCTAGGGAGGAGATAGCGGAGCCATTTGCCTTGATTTTTTAGGTCGTCGTTGTCTTTGGGAATAGTGCCAGAAGACTAGAGGATAGCGAATGTGGTTCCCTTGTTCAAGAAGGAGTGCAAGGATTGCCCGAGTAACTATAGGCCAGTCAGTCTCACTTCTGTTGTGGGAAAAGTCTTAGAGAGAATTGTAAGGGATAGGATTTATGAACATCTGGATAAGAAGAATGTGATCAAGGATAGTCAGCATGGTTTTGTGAAGGGCAGGTCGTGCCTCACAAACCTTATTGAATTATTTGAGAAGGTGACCAAGGAAGTGGACGAGGGTAAAGCAGTAGATGTGGTGTATATGGATTTTAGCAAGGCGTTCGATAAGGTACCCCATGGCAGGCTAATGCAAAAACTACTGAGGTATGGCATTGAGGGTGCATTAGAGGTTTGGATTAGGAATTGGCTGGCTGGAAGGAGACAGAGGGTAGTAGTTGATGGTATAGGTTCATCTTGGAGCGCCGTTACTAGCGGTGTTCCACAAGGATCTGTTTTGGGACCATTGCTGTTTGTCATTTTTATAAATGACCTGGAGGAGGGGCTTGAAGGCTGGGTGAGCAAGTTTGCGGATGACACGAAAGTCGGTGGAGTTGTGGACAGCGAAGAAGGATGTGGCAGGTTACAGCGCGATATAGATAAGCTGCAGAGCTGGGCAGTAAGGTGGCAAATTGAATTCAATGTAGCTAAGTGTGAAGTCATTCACTTTGGTAGGAGTAACAAGAAGATGGATTACTGGGCTAATGGTAGACTACTTGGTAGTGTCGATGAGCAGAGGGATCTTGGTGTCCATGTACACAGATCTCTGAAAGTTGCCACCCAGGTAAATAGCGCTGTGAAGAAGGCATATGGTGTACTGGGCTTTATTGGTAGAGGAATTGAGTTCCGGAGTCCTGAGGTCATGTTGCAGTTGTATAAGACTCTGGTGCGGCCTCATCTGGAGTATTGTGTGCAGTTTTGGTCGCCATACTATAGGAAGGATGTGGAGGCATTGGAACGAGTGCAGAGGAGGTTTACCAGGATGTTGCCAGGCATGGTAGGAAGATCGTATGAGGAAAGGCTTAGGCACTTGGGACTTTTCTCATTGGAGAAAAGAAGGTTTAGGGGAGATTTGATAGAGGTGTACAAGATGATTAGGGGTTTAGATAGGGTTGACAGTGAGAACCTTTTTCCGCGTATGGAGTCAGCTGTTACTAGGGGACACAGCTTTAAATTAAGGGGTGTTAGGTATAGGACAGTTGTTAGGGGTAGACATTTTACTCAGCGGGTTGTGAGTTCATGGAATGCCCTGCCAGTAGCAGTAGTGGACTCTCCCTCTTTATGGTCATTTAAGCGGGCATTGGACAAGCATATGGAGGTTATTGGGCTAGTGTAGGTTAGGTAGGCTTCGGTCGGCGCAACATCGAGTGCTGAAGGGCCTGTACTGCCCTGTATTTTTCTATGTTCTATGTTCTATGTTCTATGTTGCCTAGTCTTTGTCCACAGTACGTTCTGACATTAAATAGTCATTTCGGGTCACGCCCATCTCCTGTGATTCCAAGCATGGATGGCCTTATTGATCTTTGAGGGTCGCTGTTGCCTCTCTCATAGCTTTTTTGTACTTGTTTGCTGGAGAATCTTTTCGGATTTTCCTTCACCTTATCTGCCAAATCTATCTCATTCCCCCCATTTTTTTTCCAGCTTATCCAGCCTCTCTGTTTCTGTCAAACGCTCCAGTATCAGTAACATCTCCGTCAATCATTGATCCATTTACAGTTTCAGAATATGCTTCCTAAAGCAGGAGGATCAGAATTCTCCACAGTACTCCAACTGGGGACCCAGCAATGCCTTGTACAGCCGTATCATGATGTACCAACTCAGGTACTCAATGCTCTGCCCCATGATGGCAAGTGTGCCTAATGTCGCTTTAACCATCCTATCCACTGGTAATGCCACTTCCAAGGAACAATGTAACTGCATCTCACTTTTCTCACTGTTCGACAACACTGCCCAGCGCTCTGCCATTAATTGTATTAGTCATCCCTCTTTTATCTTCATAAAATCCAATACCTGAATTAAGCTCCATCTTTCATTTCTTGAACCACTGGCTCACTTGGTTAAGACCACCTTTGATAACTGTATTCACTGCCCACTATAGCACTTATTTTACTGTCCACAAGCTTACTTACATTAATTCTTATATGTTCTCATTTATGTCAATAATGCACAAGCGTGGACCAAGCCCCAATCATTTTGGCACACTGCTGGTCAGAGGCCCCCAGTCTGCACAACAACCCTCTCCCACCATCCTCTGCCTACGACTATCAAGCCCATTTTGTGTCCATTTGTCTCGCTCTCCCTGATCCCATGTGATCTAACCTTACTAACCAGTGCACCACGCTAAACACTGTCAAAGGCCTTGCTGAAGTCAGGATAGACAACGTCTACTGCACTGCCTTCATCCATCTCCTTGGTTACCTCTTCAATAAACTCTATCAAGTTTGATAGACACGAATTTGTACGCACAAAGCTGTGCTGACTATCCCTAATCAATCATTGCCTTTCCAAATGCACGTAAGTCCTGTCCCGCGGAATTGCTTCCAACAACATTTGCAGCAATGACGTCAAGCTAATTGGTGTTTATGTTCCGAGCTTTCTGTCGCAGCCTTTCCTAAATACTAGCACAACATTAGGCAACCTCCAGGCTCCGAGATCACCACCCCTGGCTGTCAGTGATAGAAATATCGTTGTTTCTTCCTTAACTTACCCCAATATCCTGGGATATACTTGATTAGTTCCCAGGGAGTAGTCTACTTTTAATGTGTCCCCCTCTCTGTCCACCCTCTCTGTCCACCCCTCTTTCTGACTCCCTCTCTCTGCCCCCTCTCTTTCTGTCGCCTTGCTCTTTCTGCCACCCTCTCTCTGTCTGCCCTCTCTTTCCCCCCGACCACTCCTCTCCGTCCCCATTTCGCTGTCGCCCTCTCTCTGTTCCCCTCTCTCTCTCGCCCTTCTCTCTCTGCCCCCTGTCTCTGTCGGCCATCTCCCTGTTGCCTCTGTTTCTGTCCCCCTCTCTCTGCCCACTCTCTCTGTCCTCCACTCTCTATGATCCCCTCTCTCGGTCCCCCCTCTCTCTGTTCCCCCTCTTTCTGTCCCCTCTCTGCCCACCCTTTCTCTGACACACCTCTGTACCCCCCTCTCTGTTCCCCTCTCTGTACCCCATCTCCCCGTCCCCCTTTCTCTGTGCCTCCCTCTCTGTGCCCCCCTCTCTCTGTCTCTCCCTCTCTGACCCCCTCTCTCTGTCCTTGACATCTCTGTCCCCCTCTCTCTGTTCTTCCTCTCTCTCTCTCCCCCTCTCTCTGTCCCCTGACCTCCCTCTCTGTCTGCCTCTCTCTGTCCTTGATATCTCTGTCCACCTCTCTCTCACCACCCCGTCCCTTCCCCTCCCCTACTCTCGATCACACCCTCTCTCGGTCCCCCCTCTCTCTGTCCCCCCTCTGTCCCCTTCTCTCTGACACCCCCTCTCTGTACAAACCGCTATGTCCCCCTCTCTGTCCCCCTCTCCCTGTTACAAATCTCTCAGTACCCCCTCTCTGTCCCCCCTCTTCCCCTCTCTCTGCACCCCCTCTCTGACCACCTCTTGCTGTCTCCATCTCTCTGTCCACCCTCTCTCTGTCCCCCTCTCTCTGTCCCCCCCTCTCTGTGACCCCCTCCCTGTTCCCCCCTCTCCCTGTCCCCCCTCTTCCTGTCCCCCTCCCTGTCCCCCCTCTCCCTGTCCCCCCTCTCCCTGTCCTCCCTCTTCGTGTACCACCCCTCCTTGTTCCCGCCTTCTCCCTGTCCCTACATCCCTGTTCCCCCCTCCCTGTCGCCCCATCCCATCTCCCTGTCCCCCTCCCTGTCGCCCCTCTCCCTGACCCCCCGCTCCCTCCGCCCCCCTCTCCCTCCGCGCCCCCTCTCCCTCCGCCCCCTCTCTCCCTCCGCCCCCTCTCTCCCTCCGCCCCCTTTTCCTCCACCCCCTCTCTCTCCCTTCACCTTATTTCTCCCTTGCCCCCCCGCTCCTTCATTTTCTCTCCACCTTCTCTCACTCTCGACCCCCTACCTCGATCTCTCTTCATCCCCACTTCCCTCTGTTTCTCTCCGACTAAATCTCTCTCCCTTCTGCCCCTCCCTCTCTCTCTGACACACTCTGTCTGCCTGACCTGTCCCTCTCCCTCTGATCTTGGGAGTGGGGATGGGGGGTGGTTGGTGCTGTGGTTGCAGTTAGTTGGAAGGATGGTTGTGAGATGATAGAGTGAGATGGGAGGTGGGAGGGGGGGAAATGTGTGAGCGATGGAATTTCGGGAGGGAGACAGACGACAGGAGAGAGAGAGAGAGAGTGCAGGGGTGTAGGAGAGGAATGAGTGGAGGCAGGTGGAGAAACCAGGGTTGGGTGTGTGTAAGAGAGAGGGGTTGATGAAGGAGAGTGAAAGGGAGAGGTGGTGAGAAAGAGACAGTGTGCAGAAAGAGAGAGGGAGAGAAGTGATGAGAAAGAGTAGGGGAGAGGAAATGGAGAGGTGAGGCTGCAGTGGGGGGGTCAGAGGGAGTTAAACCCAGCTCCTGAGCTCAGGGCGTGTTGCCCTCCCCTTCCCTGAGGACCAGGACTTGGGGCTGAGTCTGTCTCTCTCCAGCTGAGCTTCTCCAACACAAAGACACACAACAACATTTGTCACTCTGCTGCTCAGCACAATTTAATCAACATTTTTATTGTTTACAAATGGAAGTGATAGATACAGTCAGTGGGATGGTGCCTTTTCTCACTGGCCCCTGAGTTGTGAGAAACATTGAAATGTTTCCCTGTAACCCCCCCTGTGGAATAAGGATGGACAAACCAGCGCTACCCTCAGTCTGTTACCATAGTGACAGACTGCTCCATCACTGAAACACTGAACTGAAATGAGAAAATCCCGGATGGATTGATTAATGAGGGAATTTGATGGATGGATGGATTTGGGTGAAGGGATATTTCAGCACATTCTTCAGCTGCTGCCTGAACTTAGTCTGGGTCACGGCATAAATCGCAGTGTTTGTGCAGCAACTGAGGAGCTGCAGCATGAAGCCCGATTCCCGCACAAAGAGAGGGAGAGACACAGACCGATACCCAATATACCACATCCGCCTCCATATAGAATACAGCATTAACGTTGACCATAACAGGATGAAATTGGCCGAGATCACAAACAGTAAAATGACGGATTTTTTTCGGTTTCTCATTTCAGTGTCAGACTGAGCGTCCCCATTGGTGTGAGCGCGGAGTCTCCTGCGGGCTCTGCTGGTCACTATAATGTGTCTGACGGTGAGAACATTGAGCAGCAGAATCAGGAGAAATGGGACACACGTGGTTAGAATGTGGTGGAGGAACTCGATTGTGACCCAGACACTGGAGTAATAAACAGCGGCTGTTACATCACAAAACCAGGGGTCGTTCCACAGCCAATACCGAGCCGTGAGCATAAAATACCAGGAAATGTTCTTTAAACAGCTCAGTACAGTCACTGCTCCCAGAACCACAGCCGCCGTTTTCTCACTGCAATATTTACTTTTCAGCTTCTGGCAACAAATGGCCACAAACCGATCAAAGGTGAAAGTGACGGTGAACCAGACAGAGCAGTCAGTGGCTGCATAAACCAGGACAGCGTGGATATTACACACGGGGACGGAGTCCCTCAGGAAATGAAACTGTTCCCAATAAACAATGGGAATGTGTCTCAGGATCAGGTCGAGGATAATGACCAGGAGATCCGCCGCTGCCATGGCCCCCAGGTAACGTCTGACACATGGAGACAATCCACAATCTTTATAAAGCAGTACGAAGATGGTCACTACGTTAACTGTGAGGAAGGAAAACAAACCCATTATCCATCAGCCTGGAGGCAAAGGGACCCATTTGATCGGGGACCCAGTGAGATTTTCAAATGTGTCCCTGTATTCAGGGATTTATTAAAATAATTGGAGCTGGAATAACAAATGGGAAGTTCGGAATTACTGAAAAAAATGTGACATCAACCACAAGAAACCCTCCCTCCCCAAACACACAGAGACACATCCATAAGGACAGATGGTTTCTAGAACATTCCCACACACATGATCACTCGAGAACAGACACAGGTCACTCCTTCCCAGTTCCTAATACGGAGGGTGGAAACATTACTGTCCTGCAGGATTCTCTCCCAGTTTCCTGAAGACAAACGGAGTTTGGGAATTTCTGTATTTTGGTCTAAATTGTGGTCGATCCTGTGTCGTGAGGAAATGTAAACGCAGGGTAAACGTATTCACCCCTTTAACTGCCCGAGCGGCCTTCGGAACAGTGTCTCCTTCTCCCTGGAACAGGATCTCTTCCCTCGAGATCTTATCGTTTGTTCAATTCACTGACGTCCGGCCGTTCACAAACAATGTCAGGGACAGAACGTTCCGGGGAATGTCAGTTATAGAATGTCAGGGACAGAATATTCCGGGGAATGTCAGTTATAGAATACTGGGGACAGAAAATTCCGGGTAATTCCTTGACCTGTCCATGACCTTACCCCCCTATCCACCCCACCAACGTGATGTACTGTGCAAAGGCTACATATCCATCCAGCGTGGGGAGCTGCACTGACCACATCATTGCATTCTCTATAAAACGCAGATAGTCTGACCAGCACAGCAGGATGTGCAGTGATCACCCGTGAATTAATCTGTAAACCAGGAGCAGTTACCCTCCCAGTATGTAGGACTGTGTACCCCACCCCAGTACATTGATATGTAAACCAGGAGCAGTTACCCTCCCAGCATGTAGGACTGTGTACACCACCCCAGTACATTGATCAGTAACCCAGGAGCAGTTACCCTCCAGCATTTAGGACTGTGTACCCCACCCCAGTACATTGATCTGTAACCCAGGAGCAGCTACCCTCCCAGCATGTAGGACTGTGTACCCCACCCCAGTACATTGATCTGTAACCCAGGAGCAGTTACCCTCCCAGCATGTAGGACTGTGTACCCCACCCCAGTGCAATGTTCAATAACACCGTATTAGATCCCTGCCCAGTGTGGGGAAACTTGCAGCCCGGGCTGGAAGTGACAGGATGTACAGCTCCAATCCATTTACAGCTCCATATCTCCATTGTTGCCCTGACAAGGGGGTGCTGTGGGTGTGAACATCACTGCCAGAGAGACCAGGCGGGGGAATCAGTTTAAATATCACCACATGGGAGGGGTTTGGGAATAGACAGAGAGGGGGAGACTGAGAGACAGTGTCATGGAAGGATGTGTTCCCAGGTTGCAGAATGCTGAAATGTGGACACTTCGATAGCATCCTGTAACAAGAGCCTGTCTTCCCAGGAAAAATGGGAAAAAGGGAGATTGGTGCGAGCTCAGATGATGGAGAATTTTGGATGAGCATTTGTTCTCCAGCTTTGTAAATGGAGTCCTTCATGGCTGGAGGTACACACCATCACCCAGATGCCCCTGGATATTCCGTCATCCCTGATACTTACGTCATCTTTAAAAGCCCAATGGGCACACGATTGAGCTTTCTCAGCTTGGAGCTGCCCTGCACAGTTTACCTCGAGCATGGCAGATAAGGTACAATTACACCACGGTTTGTCAACAGGGGTACGGAGGTCTTGGTGGATGGGCTAGTACAGAGGGGGACCATTCTTTTCCCAAAAGGGGCGACACCACCAGACCCACCGAGCATGGTCTGAGCTCCCCACCCAGCTCAGTGCAGTATCTGCGGTCTGAAGAAATGCCCAGCAATACAGGACAAGCATCAATAACCTTCCCCACTCTGTCAGGATAACGGTCACCATATTCTCTCTGCTCCCTCACACTCACTGTATATCTGTTATAGCACCGACCCCGAACAAGCCTCATGCTCTACCACTCTCACTACTGCATACAGCACCTTCTCTCTCTGTCTCTGTCTCTCTGTCTCTCTCTATCTCCCCCTCTCTTTTCCTCCCTCCCTCCACTTCACCCCCACATTAATAACACTGCATGGATACAACACTGTGGACTGACTGCCTCCAGACCCCACACCATGACCCCGTCCCCACCTACACTAACACTAACAGCAGGACCACCCACTCCCACCCACTCCCTCCCTCCCCTTCTCCCTTTGCAGGAGAAACAGCCTGGAATAGGACAGAAATGGCCTATCCGGGTGGTGGAGTGCCCGATATCCGTTCCCTCACCCCCTCCCCCTGCCATGTGGGGAAGACCCTAGTAGGAGCCGGAGAGGACCGGGACGCCTCGTGTGGAGATTCTGAAACATTCATGTCCCACCGATGGAGTAAGGAGCAATGTTCAGTGAAAGGCAATTCTCACTTTAAACCCACTGGCAGCTCCGTTTTCCCCCTGGCACAATTTAGAAGCCATGGCCCTGATGCCATCTCCCTTTTGTGTCGAGCTGGAACAAATGGAATCCCCACGGTCTCGGTGGGCAGGAGGGTGGGCTCACACCACATCGTCACCACCACCTCCCAGGAAGGGAGCAGGGAGACTCCCTCCTACACCTCCCCCTGTAAACAGCTCAGAAACTGAAACTAATCTGTGAGAGTTACTGCCCTCCCCACTTTTCCTGACATCTTCAACAATCTGTGCTCATATACACCCAGCTCTCTCTGCTCCTGCACCCCCTTTATAATGGCACAGCCTGTTTTAAACTGTCTTTCATTGTCTTTCCTACCAAAGTGCATCACCTCAAACTGCTCTGCATTGATCCCCATCTGCCATAAACATGAACACGACATCAACGTGTGATTGTCCTGTTAGAGTTCCACACTGTCCTCCATAGACTTCAGAGTTCTTCCAGGTTCGGTGCCATCTACAAATATTGAGATTGTTATAGTGTCACAGTCCCCATGAAACAACTGAAATCCTGCCCCACATACACGAGTGTGAGCAAGTGAAATACCGATATATTCCTATGGACGGGGTTGAATAATGACATGCTGTCAATGGAGCAACAAAAGTCCTGTCACACACCAGATGGAGCGAATGAAATATTGACAAACCACAGAGCAAGAGAAATCGGATAGGTGCCACTTATCGATATTCATCAGGGTATAATGTGATGAAGTTGAAATTGTGTACTGTACCTTCAAGAGAGAGGGAATGCTGTCCTGAACTGAGAGCTTACAAGCAACTGTGGTATGAGAGGATGGCAGACCCAGAAACAGTATATTGTTATAGAGCTGGAGTCGGGTAATAAACAGTTAAGAGAAAGAGGGTCCCAGAGTTGTGAATAGTTCATGTAAAATGTTCACTTTCAGAGTGAAAAAATAAATTTATGTTTTTATTTAAACAGTGGAATTTGGCGGATCTGTCCCTCATATTTTAACAGTGTGCAAGGCGAATTGAGCATTTCTTTATGTTTAGTTTAAATTACCAGATAAGTTTCACACCGTGTCCTAACCATTCCCGTGTGTGGATCTGTGTGTCTCTGTTTGGGGCAGGTCTGGCAGTCTCAGTGGTGCTTAAAGTGATGCAACGCCACCCTCTGCTGGCCTGCACACGGCACTACACAGGCTTTGGCAGAGGGTGAAAACCAACAGGGGTTCATTCAGAGATGGGGAGGGAGAGGGCAGCTGCTCACAGCACCATCGAAACTGATGCCTTACCCATGGACTGATGTAAATGTCCTTTAAACGTTGTAACGGTCCCGGCTTTCACCACTTCCTCTGGAAGTTCATTCCACACGCAAGCCAGATTCTGTCTAAAACAATTTCCTCTCCTGACTTTTTAAAATCTTTTTTCCTCGCACCTTAAAATATCCCTCAGTTTTGAATCCCCAACTCAAGGGAAAAGACCTCAGCCGTTCTGCTTATCTGTACTCCTCATTATTTTATAAACCTCTGCAAAGTTACTCCTCCATCTCATACTGTCCAGTGAAAAATGTCCCAGCCTATTCAGCCTCTCCTTATAGCTCAATCCCTCCATTTCCAGCAACATCCAGGTTAAACTCTTCTGAACAATCTCCAGCTTAATGATATCAAGGTACATGATATCAAAGTGAATAGTCAATGTATTGTATAAGGGTAGTTGAGACCAAAACTAGAGGACATAGTTGTAAGGTAAGACGGGAAACATTTAAAAGTGACCTAAGGGCAGCTTTTTCATGCAGAAGGTAGTGTACCGATGGAATGCGAGGGCAGGAAGTCCAGACTGGACACAGTATTCCAGGAGAGGTCTCACCAATGTCCTGTACAACCACAACATGACATCCCAATTCTGATACTCAACGGTCTGACCATTGAAGACAAGTGTGCAAAACACCTTCTTAATCACATTATCTAGATGAGATGCAACTTTTAAAGAATTATACATGATGGCCGAGGTCTCTGTTCTACAACACTGCCAAAGGCCCTACGTTTAATTGTATAAGACCTACTCTTGTTTGATTTATCAAATCCAATACCTCCCATTAATCCAAACTAAAATCCATCTGCCATGCCTCGGCTAGTGAGTGATATTACCACCTCCTCACCTTCCCCGTTTAATTTTAAAATCCCCATCCCCCTCTCCGAGAGGCCTGGACACTCCGGCCTTGATTTTTGCAAAGACCCTGAGCTGGGTTGACTTGTGTGGTTAGGGGGAGGAGGGTCGGATTGCAGACACAGTCAGTGGGGAGGAGAGGCTGGACAGTAATCAGTGGTCTGGTGTCATTTCATGGTTTTAGGCAGAGGGCAGACACACGTGAGAGTTGGGTAATAATGATCGGTGGTTTGGGCCCAGGAATTACGGTCTTTCTCTGTCTCTGGTGATCAGTAATAAATATCTATTTGAGACCCTTCATTGGGCAGAGTGTGTCTGCATGATTTCTTTCCCTAATATTGCAGACTACAGATAATAGCGATGAAAGATGGTCATAGTTAATTTCGATCTTGCACTGGTTTAACAAAACAAAATGTTTTGTGTAGTTCAGTAATGGTAACCTGATTATAATAAATCCACACTGAGCTGAAGGCTGCCCCGTAAAATGTGATTCAAAATCTGGATATGGTAGTGTAGTGGGTAGTGTCCCTGCCTCTGGGCCATGGCTCTGGGTTTGATTTCAATTCCTGAAATTGTTTGGTGGTGTTCCTAGCTCTGAACCAGAAGGTTTGGATTGATGTCCTGCCTATTGCAAAGGTATGTCACAGCATGTCATAACAGTCTGATGAACAAACACACAGGAGAATAATGCTACAGCCGTATGGGTATTGCCGAGTGGTGCTAGTGTCCCTACCTCAGGGCACAAACGTCTAGGCGTAAATCCCACAGAAGTATCTCCTAATATATCTGAACAAACTGATTAAACTGGTGTTAGAATTGTGACTTGATGGAGAAAGAACAGGCGCCGGTGTTGAATTTCAGCATTTAGGCCCAGGATGACTGAAAGTACAGCCATTCATGTTGATTGGAGTCACATTTCGCAGCAGTAATGGTTTATAAAATCAGAACGATCATGGATAGGGTTTGTAGTCAAGGTTTTTCGCCAGGTTAGGGATGTCCAAAACTAAAGGACATTGGTGGAAAGTGAGAGAGGTAAGATATTGAAGACGCCTGAGGCGCACCTTTTCACACAGAGCATGGTGTGTGTATGGAATGAGCTGCCAGAGGAACTAGTGGAGGCAGGTACAACTACAGCATGTAAAAGGCATCTGGATGCTGACAGACCTGCTGAGCTTTTCCAGCAATTTCTGTATTTGTTGAAACAAAACATTCATTTCAACACAGGTATCTGTGTTAGCTGTCTGGATACAGAATTGGCTGGCGAACAGAAGACAGCGAGTGGTAGTGGAAGGAAAATATTCTGCCTGGAAGTCAGTGGTGAGTGGTGTTCTACAAGGCTCTGTCCTTGGGCCTCTCTTGTTTGTAATTTTTATTAATGACTTGAATGAGGGGATTGAAGGATTGGTCAGCAAGTTTGCAGACGACACAAAGGTTGGAGGTGTCGTTGACAGTATAGAGGGCTGTTGTAGGCTGCAGCGGGACATTGGCAGGATGCAGAGATGGGATGAGAGATGGCAGATGGATGTGATGCATTTTGGAAGGTCAAATTTGAAAGCTGAGTACAGGAGTAAGGATAGGATTCTTGGCAGTGTGAAGGAACAGAGAGACCTTGGTGTGCAGGTGGTTAGATCACTTAAAATGGCTACCCAAGTGGACAGGGTTGTTAAGAAAGCACATTGTGTTTTGGCTTTCATGAACAGGGGGATTGAGTTTAAGAGTCGTGAGATCTTGTTGCATCTCTATAAAACTTTGGTTAGAATGCACTTGGAATATTGTGTCCACTTCTGGTAACCCTATTATAGGAAAGATGTGGATGCTTTGGAGAGGGTTCAGAGGAGGTTTACCAGGATGCTGCCTGGACTGGAGGGCTTATCTTATGAAGAGAGATTGACTGAGCTCGGACATTTTTCTTTGGAGAAAAGGAGGAGAAGAGGCGACCTAATTGAGGTATACAAGATAATGAGAGGCATAGATAGAGTCGATAGCCAAAGACTATTTCCCAGGGCAGAAATGACTAACATGAGGGGTCATAATTTTAAGCTGGTTGGAGGAAAGTATGGAGGGGATGTCAGAGGCGGGTTCTTTACACAGAGAGTTGTGAGAGCATGGAATGCGTTGCCAGCACGAGTTGTGTAAGCAAGGTCATTGGGGACATTTAAGAGACTCCTCAACATGCATATGGTCACAGAAATTTGAGGGTGCATACATGAGGATCAATGGTCGGCACAAGATCGTGGGCTGAAGGGGCCTGTTCTGTATTGGACTGTTCTATGTTCTATGTTCTATGTATTCTGAAAACATTAAACATTATATTTTTAATGACACAGGGGCACATAAACATATCTTCAAATCGACCGAGACCATTTTCTGCGAAGGGTATGGCTCTGTGTATGACAGCAACAATGATGCACCTACATGGAACAGGGAATGTGATGGAGACATAGTTTGGACAATGTACAAGGAGACCTCACATGGTCCAGTTTGGGAGAGAATGACATTACTGTGTGATTCAGCTCAGAGAGGGAGAAAATGTCATCTGCCCGAGAAGAACGGCCGATTACACTCTCTCTCCTTCATTATTCATCATCACAGTAACGTGTACGAGTTAAAACAAAGCTCTACTGTTATTGTTACCATTCTTATTTTTATAGAATCCCTGCAGTGTGGAAACAAGCCCTTCGGCCCAACAAGTCCATACTGAACCTCCAAAGAGTAACCTTCCCATGCCCTTACAGTTACCACTGACTAGTGCACCTAAAGTAGAAATCGCTGAACACTATGGACTATTTGACCAATCTACTTGAATTATACAGCTTTGGACTGTGGGAGGAAACGGGAGCACCCATCAGAAGCTCACGCAGACAAGGGGAGAAGATGCAAACGCCACGCAGATAGTCGCCTGAGGCTGGAATTGAACTCATGCGCCTGATGCTGTGATGGAACAGTGCGAACTACTGAGCCACTGTGCTAACCTGGAACCTCCTGCCAGCCTAATGCAAAGGGAATTCAGCCAAATCCAACTCTCCCAGGATAAAATCCCATTGCTAGCAGCTGTGTGAGTAGAATATCTTCAGAAGCAGAATAACATTTTAGGTAATCTCTCAATTTTTCCTTTTGTCATTATTTACACTATTATTTTGACAAGGTTCTTTCAACGTGAAATTGCATTTATTTTGTGTGTGTGTGTGTGTGTGTGTGTGTGTGTTTGTGCGTGCGTGCGTGCGTGCGTGTGTGTATCAGTGTTTTTAGAACGGGAATTATCGATTCTTTATTTGCAATACCCAAACAGTTTTCCATTCATCATTCCATCATAGTTGGAGTAACATTGTTCGGGATCATAAACATGTTGTTTTAGCAGACTAAGGAGACTAGCCTGACTTGTTCCTAAAACTGATCCTGACCCAGTCTGAGACCGATATCATGGGCCATATCACCAACCTGGTTACATTGAACATTTGTTGTGAGCAGTGGAGGAGTGGGATAAGAAAAGTAATCAGTGTCCCAAAACGCTGGCGACCTATAGACCGGTGAGCCTGATGTCAGTGGTGGGTAAGTTGTTGGAGGGGATTCTGAGGGACACGATTTACATACATTTGGGAAGGCAAGGGCTGATCGGGGTATACAATGTGGCTTTCTGCATGGGAAATCATGTCTCATTAATTTGGTTGAGTTTTTTGAAGAGGTGACAAAGAAGATTGATGAAGGCAATTTGGTAGATATTGTCTATATGGACTTCAGCAAGGTGTTCATAATATTCTGATTGGGAGACAGATTAGGAATGTTCGGTCACATGGGATACAGGGGAAGCTCGTCACAATTGGCTTGAAGGAAGAGGGGTATTTTTCAGACTGGAGGCTTGTGAGCAGCACTGTGCTGTAAGAATCAGTACTGAGTTCACTGCATTTCATCATTTATGTAAAGGATTTTGACGTGGATCTTGGGCCCATAGTTAGTAAGTTTACAGACGACATCAGAACGGTGGTGTAGTCGATTATCTCAGAGTACAGCGAGACCACAATTAGATGGGACAAAGGGGCAAGGAGTGACTGGTGAAGTTTAATTGAGATAAAGACGAGGTTTTGCAGTTTGGGAAGGTAAATCAGGGCAGAAATTATACACTTAATGGTCAGGTCCTGGGGCATGTTGTGAAACAAATGGACATAGGGCTGCAGGCGCATTGTTCCTTGAAAGTGGAGTCGAATGCAGACAGTGTGGTACAGAACACATTTTACAAATTTGCCTTAATCAGTCAGAGCATTGAATACAGGAGTTGTGGTGGTATGTTGTATCTGTACAGGACGTTAGTGAGGCCACTTTAAGAATACTGCGTACAACTCGGTTGTCTGCAGAAGAGATTTACACAGATGTCCCAGGACTGGAGGTTTGAGCTTTAGGGAGAGGCTGGTTAGTTTGAGGTGTTTCCCCCTGGAGTATCAGAGGCTGAAGGGTGACATTATCGAGGCTTATAAAATCATCAGGGGCATGGATATACTGAACAGCCATGTTCTGCTCCCCAGGGTAGGGGAGTCCAGAACACGAGAGCATAGGTTGAAGGGGAGAGGGCGAATGATTTAGAAGAGACCTGAAGTTAAATGTTTCACGCAGAGAGTGGTGTGTGTACAGAAAGTGCAGTCAGAGGAAGTGGTGAAGGTGGTTACAATCGCACATTTAAAAAGTATCTGAAAGAGCAGGGATATTGGCCAAATGCTGGCAAATGGGACGAAATCAGGTTTGATATCTGATCGGAGTGAACAGATTGGATTAACGGGTCTGTTTCTATTCTGCATGACTCTGATTCTATAAGAGGGATGACGGCACGGTGGCACAGTGGTTAGCACTGCTGCCTCACAGCGCCAGAGATCCGGGTTCAATTCCCGCCTCAGGCGACTCTCTGTGTGGAGTTTGCACATTCTCCCTGTGTCTGCGTGGGTTTCCTCCGGGTGCTCCGGTTTCCTCCCACACTCCAAAGATGTGCAGGTCAGGTGAATTGGCCATGCTAAATTGCCCGTAGTGTTAGGTAAGGGGTAGATGTAGGGGTATGGGTGGGTTGCGCTTCGGCGGGGCAGTGTGGACTTGTTGGGCCGAAGGGCCTGTTTCCACACTGTAAGTAATCTAATCTAAAAAATTCTGAAAGTACCTTTCAAATCAGAACCCTCTACACTGGAAGTTTATCATGTCTTTATGTTTACATTAATTGAAACTTGAGTTAGTGAAATATTTGACAGAGAACTGAGTCATGGATAATGGGACGCAGACAGGAAATTGGGGCTGAGACCACAACCTGATCAGCCACAATCTTAGTGGCTGGTGGAGAAGGTTCAACGTATCTAATGACTCACTCCTGTCCCTCAGTCCCATGTTCCTCAGTCCCATGTTCCTGTGTTCCATTCAGGCCATTAAACCTGTTAAGCAGGAGCATTTAGAGGCTACTTACTTCTATAACCTGGTTCACAGAAACAGAGGAGATCATTCGGCCCTTCAAGACTGTCCCACACGCTTTGAGGTGACTTGAGAAATGCAATTGGAAAACCCAGGCACGGGTATGAAAGAGGCCCCTCATCTCTCTTTACAGAGCTTCCCCTATCTGAAACTTGTGCTTCATTTGTTGGTCATGTTATAGACCCAGATTCATTGAAAACAGCCCCCATACCTCACCCAGCGATGGCTCACAAAATCCTCTGGTCTCCCTGACTGCAACATTCAATAACAGAACATTCATGAAAATAACACCGACTAACTTTCCAATAACAGAATGGGAGAACATCAGAAACGGGGCATGTCGTTCACTCACCAAACCTGCCTTGCCCTTCACTAAGATCATGGCTGATCTGCTCTTGGCCTCAAATCCTCTTTCATACCCAATTCATCATTGCCCTCAACTCTCTGACAGATCAATATCCATCTACAAATACTTCAAATACTTTCAGTCATTTGGGTCCCCGAACTCTCTTGAGAAGAGAAATCCTGACATTCAATGCCACGTGTTTGAAGAAAATCCTTGCTGCTCCTATACCATGGCCTATTGATATGAATAAAAGAGGTTGACACAAGGGGTCAGGTAAAAATGACTGGCTCTGATATCAAGGCTTCTATTGACTTCTGTTGACATCAAGGAGCTTAACAAAACATGACTTAATGGGAATCAGAGAAAACTCTCCAGTGTTTGGAGTCAAACGTGGCACAAAGGAAGATGTTCACCATCTCAGTCCTGCATCAACTCTGTAGGAGATCCTCAGGGTAGCTTCCTCTTCACAAACATCTTCAGCTGCTTCATCAATGTCTCCCCACCCTCACCCTCCCCACCATGAGATCAGAAGTGGGGATGGTCACTGAGGATTCCACAATGTCCAGAATAATTTGACGCCCCCGTCAGCTCCTGAACTGGACTGTGTCCATGTGCAGCAAGACATGGACTCCATTGAGGCTTGTGCTTTTAAAGAGTCCGGAATATTCATATAAAGGACTGTCTGACACTGCACATTGCCACAGTAAAATAAGAGTTCATTCCGCACCTCACGCTGGTTTCACAGGAATATGAGTAAGCCATTCAGCCCATTGACACTATTGGAGAAGAACAGGGACAGCCCATTCAGTGCCTCCAGCCTATTACTCAGGAAGGGAAGGAGTCTAGGGTGATGGACCACACCAGAGCCCCTCGAAAATATTTGAAGGTGGTAGCCTAGACTCTAATGTTTTCTTATTTTAAAGAAAATGTAAAGTGTCTGTTTCAGATGCCATGTGACTGGTCAAACTACTTGGTGTGAAGCAAAACAACATTTACTTAAACACGAAAGATGAAATGAAGCCAAAGAAAGAAGAATTTAGAATAACGTAATTATATTGGACGAGTTAACAGAATAATAGATCTAGGAACTAATACTAATGAACTGTTCCAATACTGGAAAATCACATGAACACAGCCCTTGGCAAAAAGGAATATTCAGACACTGAATGACACAAATATTTCTCCAATTCAGGATTTAAAATTCATAGAAAGTAGCAGCCAGTAGATATTCACTAAAGCTTTCAACTCGGTGGAGACCCCAATATTTTCTGATGTCATTGAGAAAGCCAAACGCAGAGATCCTAATCTGTGAGAGCTGGCCACACCCATTCAGGCTGCATTAAAATAAACACAAGGCCTCACTAGTTGTTTACTCAAGTGGTCTTAACTAGCCAGCTTTGGAATTGTCATTCAATCTCTCTCTTAAAAGAAACCAGAACAAAATAACCTCTTCAAGCTACAGCATCATCACATGAGTCAGCACATCGAGCTGTCAAACAGGAACCAGGGGTAACCCAATGAGGCCTTTGGCCCTGTCCAGTCGGTTGAGGAAGAAGCCAGTCAGTCCCTTGAGTCATTTATACAGGAACAGTAGGAGGCCATTCCCACCTCAATGCACTTATACAGGGGCAGAATGAAGTAATTGATGCTGATTCCTGATGAATGGCTTATGCTCGAAATGTCGATTCTCCTGCTGTGTTTTTCCAGCAATCGAGGCTCTACTCTGATCTCCAGCATGGGCAGTCCTCACTGTCTCCTAATTGATGCTCCAACATGATGACCAAGTGGGGCAGAGGCTGCACAGACAGACTGTTCCACGCTGTTCCTCCTGGCTCCATTGCTCATGATACACATGTGGGACTTATACGTGGTTTTCTATTGTTGAGGAGGGAAGCCATATGTCTTGTGTGAAGTCTCAAGAAGGCACATTCCATCTCTGAGAAGACAGCCTGGTGTTCTCTATGTAGGGTGGAAGCTGGTGGGAATGGCTACCTGTTTCAGATGGAAGGTATTGTGGCTGCTGTTGGGGATTGTGAGCAACCTGACGTTCAGTACAGGGTTCACTCACCTACTGCACAATAACATGGGGAGAGTTATTTTAGGCATATAAACTATTAGGAAAGTCACGTTAGACTGATGAATGGACTCTCTAAGTTCAAATAATGCTGATCTTGTTCATGTTGATCTTGTCTAGTACACGTCCTGTGCAGTGTAACCTGTGTGCCTTACTCTGTCCAAGTCTATTTCCACCCTATGATCTGTCTGGCCATGCTCACTATGATCTTCCTCCACTGCTCATAAACAAAGTGTTTCCCTGTACAGAGGTACACGTGACAATAAATCAAGCCAATCAATCCTGGGTAAAGTATGGAATTTCTCTCCCTGTCAATGTGTCTTTTAGAAATAAGTGATCGCTGCCACTCCTCGTGTTTCAGCATCACCATTTCTTCGTCTCTCGCAGCTCTACAGATTAAACACTCAGCTTATTCACTCTATCCTCATATTACCATCAACCGTGTCTGTGGTAAGGAGATCATTCATTACAAAGGAGATCAACTCTGTAGAGAGTGCCCCAAATGCTCTCTCAGCAAGGCTCTACAACAGCAGGAAGATGGCTTTACTCATGTACTCGAATCATCTTACAATGAAGCACAGCATACCATTGACTGCACCCATTACTTACACAGGGTTTGATTCGGAGCAGTCAGCATAGTCTTGTGAGTGGGAGATCATGCTTCCCAAATTTCTTAGAGTCCTTTGATGAAGTTACCAGGCCGTTTGATGAGGGCAGAGTAATAGACGTAGTCTCTATGGATTTCAGTAAGGCCTTTGATAAGGTTCCACATGGCAGGCTGCTCAGGAAGGTTACATCACGTAGAATGCGGGGGGAACTGGCCAATTGGAAACACAGTTGGCTTGATGGTTGGAAGCAGAGGTTTTAGTGGAAGGATGCTTGTCAGACTGGAGGCTGGGTCCATTGCTGTTTGTTATCTATGATTTTGGTTGCGAATGTACAAGGCATGATTAGTAAGTTTGTGGATGACACTAAAGTAATTGGGACCATGATCAGTGAGGAATATTGTCAGAAATTGCAGCAGGACCTTAATAAGGTGGGAAATGGGCCGAGAAATGGAATTTAATATTGAAGCATGAGGTCTTGCATTTTGGAAACTCATATCAATGAAGGAGTTTCATGGTGAATGGGAGGGTTTTAAGGGGTGCAGTGGGCAGAGGGACCTTGGTGTTCAGGTGCACGGTTCTCTGAGAGTGGAGTCACAGGTAGACAGGGCAGTGAAGAAGGCTTTTGGCACATTGGCCTTCATCAGGTAGGATATTGAGTATAGAAGTTGCGAATTTATGTTGCACTTACACAGGAGTTTGCTAAGGCCGCACTTGGAGTATTGTGTTCAGCTTTGTCACCTTGTTATGGGGAGGATGTTATTAAATTATAAATAGTGCTGAAGAAATTTACAAAGGCGTTGCCAGAACCCAATGATCTGAGTTATAGGGAGTGGTTGGACAAGCTAGGACATTTTCTTTAGCGTGTAGCAGACTGAGGGAGTCATTATAGAGCTGTATAAAATCACGAGGTGTATGGATAGGGTTAATGCTCTCAGTCTTTTTCCACGGTGTCGAGAATCGAGGACGAGAGAGGATCAGTTTAAGGTTAAAGGAGATGGAATAAAAGGGAACCTGAGGGGCCACTTCTTTACACAAAGGCTGGTACGTGGATGAGCTGCCAGCAGATGTGTTTGAGGGGGGTACATTAACAACATTTCAAAAACATTTGGGTAAATATGTGGATAGGAAAGGATTAGAAGGATATGGGCCAACAGCAGGGAAATGGGGTTAGTATGAATGGACATTTACAAGGTGGAGTCGAACGCTTCTGTTAATTAAAACCAAACACCCAGAAAAGCTCGCCTCACCTTGTAATCTGTTAACATATGAGTGACACAGATCTCCTACGTTCCACTATTTAAACAAAAAATAACAAGTTAGTTTCTTAAATTTAATAGTGAACACTAAACAACAACTATTCACAAATACAAGCCCCTCTTTTCTTAGCTACTTACTATCTGACTCCAACTCTGTAAAAATATGCTGTTCCAACAACCCACATGTTAAACATTACAATCTCAAGACCACACAGTCTCTATCTTCCCCGCTGTCTTCACTCTTTCAGCTGCTGATCTCCCTTGGTTATTTTCTTATTGCAAATAGGTTTACATGAACATGTGTCTTTGATAGAGAGTGTTTGAGGTGGCCAGTTGGCACTCCTGCTCTACAGCAGTTGCTCTGCTGTTGGATGGCAGTAGCTCTCCCTCCAGTGTTAAAAATCCTGGGTTTACACACTCCCCATGATATAATAATTCTCATAATTTGATTGCTGTCCAGGTATTCAAATTCTGTTGGCATCTGGTATCCTGAGCGTTATTTAAACTCTTTGTTTACGTTTGAATGGCTGTAAAAACAGCAACCAAAACTCAGGAATCCATTCCTCAGCTAATGGTGACATGTGGAAAAGTGTGACCTTCAGCTGGCATCTGTGAAATTAATTTCTATTCAGCAAAACTCGATCTGTCTTAAAGTGTCCATACATGTTTTTGGCTTCATAACATCTCCCTGCTTCAGAAAATAAAATGAACCAGCAGAATGCAAAGATGGCTACATTTCTTCTCCTTTAATTCTTCATCCCAATTTTATGAAATACAAAAGTATTAATCTCAGTTATATCATTCATATTAATTCTGCACACCAATACAACACTGGAATAAGTCAAATCTTATCTACACTTTTTCCTTTATATCCGCGGAAACACATCTGCTATCACATTATAGGAGCCACAGCATGTACATTTTGTGAGTTTGAAGTCGGTAAGGTAAGACTCCAATTAAATAGTCTCATATTCTGGTCTTTAAATATTTCAAAAAATGCGAGAGATTTGTCGTTGTCCACAACCATCTCCGACAATTTGTTTGTCATATACACATTAAAATATTGTCAGGCCAGTGTGGAACGTAATCATTCTTGTTCAATAATGGAGATTTTGTATTTTTTTCTCTGGTGTATATTGAGTTTCTTCGACAAGTAGCCAATTAGCCATTCAATTCCATCATCCTCTTCCTATAAAAATACATCTCCGACCATTATATCCCGAGCATCAAACACAATTTTCAAAGGGTTTCAAAATATTTGGTGTCGCTAAAATTGGTGCGGTGATTAATCCTGCTTTAACATCCTCAAATGCCTCCTGGCATTGTTCTGTCCACCACAATTCTGTGTTCATCTTTAGTAAATCCATCAGTGGTGTCAATACGCTGCTGAAGTTTGGAACAAACTTCCGATAGAATTCACTCAGTTACAAAAATTGAAGCACCTCTTTCTTCGAAAATGGTTGTGGAAATTCCTCAAAGCCCTTCGTTTTTATGTTCCATGGGGTCAACCTTCCATGTCCAATGTAATGTCCCAAGAACGTCACCTCTGCCTTCGCGAATTCTGTTTTCTTTAAGTTTATTACCAAGTTTGTTTCTTGTAATCGTTCAACATGCTCTGCCAACTGTAACATGTGAGCTTTCAATCACTTGCTAAAGGTCACTACATCATCCAGATAAGCTGCACAATTTGTTCATATGGCCACACCTCTGTTCTTGAGTCTTAAATTTGGCTGGTGCATTATTCATCCATATGAAATACTCGATAAAGTTTTTTGTCATCTCTGGTATCTTTACGAGATAGTGTAACTGACTCCACACTTTTTTTAATTTGAAAGGGGCCACTAAACCTGGCTTTGAAGGGATTTCCTACCATTGGTGGCAATACTAATACGTCATACCCACGGGAAATCGTCAACGTTTCAGAGATTTTCATCTGCCGCCTGCATCACTCTATACTGTGCCCACTTCAGATGCTGTTTAGCTAACTCACCTTCTCCATCCAGTCTCTCCCTCAACTCACATACATAATCCAAGTGTGAGATATCCAACTTTGGTCCTGTAAATTTATACTTAATTAATTTCAAAGGACCTCTCACTTCATGTACGAATATTAACTCAAAGGAAGTAATGTGAGTAGATTTATTTGGGGCATCTCTAATGGCAAACAATTTAATGGGGCACCTTTATCCCAAACATTCGGGTAATCCTGACAGTACGCTGTTAACATGGTCCGCAGTGTCTGATGCTAACTTTCCAAGGCTCCCTGGGATTCAGGACGGGACGCCCTTGATTTGAAGTGCTCTATGCCTAAGCTATCCATGACTTCCTTAAACAGCTGAGCGGTAAAATGAGACCCTTGGTCTGACTGAATCTCTCTGGGCAGTCCACAGCGAGTAAAGAAAGCTACCAACTCCTCCACCTCCCTTTTTGCCTTAACACTCCAATAATGGAATTGCCTCTGGAAATCTGGTAGACACATCCATTTTGGTCAGCAAATATTGGTTTCCACTTTTACTTTAGAAAGGGGAGCTACACAATTAATCATAACCCACGTGCAAGGTTCTTCGAATTCAGGAATTGGCAAGAAAGGTGCTGGTTTTATTACTGCCTGTTACTTACCTACCATTTGGTATGTATGTCACGTAAAACAAAAATTAACAGCGTCCTTGTGCATTCCAGGCCACTAAAAATGCTTCCGTACCTTAGCCTGTATTCTGTACACCTAGGTTACCGCCTGCAGTTAGTTTATGAGCTACCAGTAACACTGTACGTTACTGCTAACACAATCTGATGCACTTCGGCCCATTTCCCTTCTGCGGTAACCTATCGGGGTCTCCATTTTAATTTTATGATTCTATCTTTAAGTTAATAACTTTCGACAATATATTCTGATTCCTTTTCTCTGTGTGTGCATGTGTATGTGTGTGTGAATGTGTGTGTATATATCTGTTGTAAGTCCGTTAGCCTTTCTGGACTAAACCCCCCTGCCTGATCCTCTGCCTGTTCAGGGTTTTCCTGCACCGTGACATCAAACAGGGGGTCAGGTCACTGAGCATCAATTCATTTGGCTTTTTCGTTCGTTTTTCCTTCCTGCTGTAACTGAGGACAGTGGGATCTTGTTACTACACAGTCTGGAAAAAATCCTGGGTAATTTTCTTTTAACTCACCAATTCCCGAGCGTTCCTTTGGCTTCTCCACCACAAGGGGTGCCTATCCCACCTCGCCTCGTGCTAAATCGTTCCCAAGAACAAACTGTATTCCTGGAACTGACACTCTGTTACTCACTGTCACTGTTACTTCCCCAACCTTGATTTGGCATTCCATCCTGATGCTACACAAGGGAATGCTTAATTTCTGTCCCCATTCCACAAATTAACACGCTCTTGATTAACATGCCAGAAAGTGTGAAAAAATAAATCATCTCTTCCTATTAGAGGATGAGAGAAAGTGAGGGCTGCAGATGCTGGAGATGAGAGTTGAAAAGTGTGGGGCTGGAAAAGCACACCACTTCGGCAGCATCCGAGAGGCAGGAGCGTTGACGTTTCAGGCAAAAATGCTTCATCAGGAAAATGGGAGGTAATGGAGGGGGAAGGAGGTTGAGAAATAAATGGGAGGGTGGGGGTGGAGCTGGGTAGAAGGGAGCTTGGAAGGCGATAGGTAGATGCAAGTGGGGTGTGATGATGGTCGGTCGGAGAGGAGGGTGATAGAACTCCTATCGGTGATAGGACAGCTGGAACCTTCAAACTGTATAGCATCAACGTTGACTTCACCAAATTCCAAATCTCCCCTCCACCAACCTCTCCCACATCCAACCGTTCAATCTAGCACTGCCCTTTTGGACTGCCCTAACTAGCCATCTTCCTTTCCACCTATCGACTCCACCCTACCCTCCGAAATATCGCTATCACTCCTACCTACATCTTCTTATTGCCTTCCCAGTGACCCTCCCACCAGCTCAGCTACTACCCTCATATTTATCTTTCCGCCCCCTTGTCCCCCCACCATGTTCCTGACGATGGGTTTCTGCCTGATATTCGATTGTTCTGCTGTTTGGATGCTGCCTGATCTGTTGTGCTTTTCCAGTGCCTCACTTCTCAACTATTACAGACTGAGCAGATCCCGTATATCACAAAATTATAACTTCTTGTTCTTCTCTCCCTGTTCTTTCTGAGTAAACTTTATCGACAGAGGTGAATTCTTTAGAGAGATCAGGCACTGCCTCCATACCCAGCCCTTGCCTAGGCTGTGCAATTTCCTGCAGCTCCTCGGCTCCACTTGGGCTCTCCTTTACCAGTTTCACTAATACTACTGGGCTTAGCCTCTTCTACCACATCTTTCCCCAAAGTGTCTTCCTTTAACGACCAGCACGGTGTGTCCCAGTTTCCTGCAGTGAAAACATTTTTTTCACTGTGCCCTTCTTAAACCACCAGCACTGTAATTTTATGTGTTCCACTCCTTTATAGTGAGAGCACCTGAGGCCTTTCACCACCTTCCAACCCCCTTTGTCTTCTTTCTTCACCTGTGGTAAAATATTGTGAAATACTGTTCGCTTTGTAATGTGTGATCGTCCCTTCTCCCAATTTCTATCCCTCACAGGATGAAATTCCTGCCAGAAGCTAAATTTCATCACACGCCACAATGCATATTTATCTGCCATTTCTGCTGCGCTTCTCACTTCTTGAACTTTCTATTCATTCACATGAATTCTTACTATCTCTGGAAGTAAGTCTTTTAACTTCTCCAGCAGATTAATCTCCCTTCAAGCCTCACAGGTCTTATCCATTTTTAAGGCCAGCACACACCTGTCAAAATGACTGTGGTGAATTATTCAAACACAATATAAGTCTGACCTGGTTGCGTCTCTATTTTACTGAACTTCTGTCTATATGCTTCTAGTACCAATTCATAACCAGTCAAAATAACCAATTTAACATCTTGATAATCTCTTGATCCCTCATCTGACAGCGCTGCACATTCCTCACCAGCTGTGCCGACCAGCTTAGTCTGAACTAGCATTACTTACAAGTTCACTGGACACGTCATCTGACTAGCTATTTTTTCAAATGAAATAAAAAAGGGTTTGACAATTTTCTCACCGAAATATGGCAAGTTACTAACCTAGTTGTATACATCCCTACATTCTCCTTTCATCTCCATCCTGTTAATTTAAATTTCTTGTCTAATTCCCAACTTTTGAATTTCAAATCCCCTCTCTCTTTCTTTTTCCTGTCTTTCTCTTTCGTCTCTCTCTGTGTCCGTCCCTTTATTTATCTTCTAACTCCAGTTGCCACATTTGCAATTTAAGTTTTTATAACTCTACTGCAGTTGCCTATTTCTCTGATACATCAAAGTGCTTAACCAACTCCATTACAATTTCAGCTTCCCTTTTCTCCCTGGTTAAACCCAATTCCAACCTATTTGCTAATTCTAAAAAATGTCCTCCTTCTGTCTTTCTAAACTTCCTTGGAAAATTTGGGAACCTCTTTAGTAATGTTTCCCTCACTTTTCATTTAACTAACCACAAGTAACAAAATTAAACGAATTTTCCCACTGGTTTTATTTGAAGATCAAAGTCACTAATCGCAAAGAGTTGGAATGTGCTGGGACCTGTTGTATCTCAAATCTGTTCAAGTTTGTCCAAGTGCCACACAGCAAGGCCCCAAACTGTTATGACATCAATGTCGAACCCCTCTGTTAATTAAAACCACACACCTAGAAAAGCTCACCTCACATCATAATCTGTCAAAACATGAGCCACAGAGAACTCCTAAATTCCACTAATAAACAAAAAATAACATTTTATACGTGTGCAAGTTAGCTCGCTGAACTTGAAGGCATGTTTTCAGAGGTTTTGTCACCATGACTAGGTGACACCATCAGTGAGAGTATCTGCTGAAGTGCTGGTGGTATGTCCCAGCTCTCTATTTATCGGTCTTGGTTTCTTAAAGTGGGTGATGTCATTTACGGTTATTTTAACAAGAGAATGTAGACAGGATCTAAATTGATGCATTTATTGATGGACTTCTGGTTAGAATACCATTCCTCTAAGAAGGGACTTGCGTGTCTTAGTATGTGTGTGTGCTTTATCCCAGTCAAAGTGGTGCCCGTCTTTGTCTGTATGTATGGAACATAGTGATAGTGCGTCATGTCTTTTGGTGGCTAGTTGGTGTTCATGTATCCTCGTAACACAACAAAAGGACATTTTCAATGGTGGAAAAAAGATTTTATATACACTGTTTAATCAATGTGTGTGTGCAGATAAGTCACATGATGCATATGATGTATAAAATTGATAAAACATTAAAACATGATTTGATCCTCTCAACGTTATCTCCTTTTCTGGGATTCCCAACTCTCATCTCTCATTCTTACCAGGATGTGTGCTCCAAATTCTTGATTCTGGTGTCCCAACTTATTTCAGTTAATCCCCTTTCAACCGGGACTTCAATATGTTGGCCTGCTGGGTTCTTTTCAAAACTGTACAAAGGACCACAGCACGCAGGCATTGTCAAAACATTGGGGGATATTCATCTACTTCTTTCGATAATGTAGTTTTCTCATTTTCCACATCTCCATATCTATATCCCCACTCTCGTTCTCCCTTTGTATCTAGTTAAGAAATCCACCAATTATTCTTCGTGTCCCATCTCCCAAAACTCATTCTTTCATTTTATATCTAACGCTTTCTTCAAGATGTAATGTGGTTATAATTAAGCAATGTAACTACAAAGACATACGTGTGTAGCTGGCCAGAGTTAATTGGAAGGGGAGCTGAGCAGGAAAGACCATGGAGAAGCAATGGGAGGAGGTTCTGGGGATAATTCGGAAGATAATACCAGAAATGCAACCCAAAGAACTTGAAACATACTCATGGGAGAACAAGGCAGCCATGAGTGATAAAGCATCAAACCAAAAGAGAAAAAATACAATGTGGTGAAGATGATTGGGAATCCAGAGAATTCATTGGCTCTGAAATTACATAATGCTGGCATCACTGACACTACAAAGCTCTTAATCATGGTCATGGAAAGAAACAGAGAAAACACATTGACAGAACACTGAAGATGGTATTTTTCAAGGAAAAAGATTCAGGTGAATTAAACATTTGAATTAAGATCAGTTAAATGCTTTTGTGGAATGTGTCAGATTGGAAGCAAGACCCGGGGAAAGAGTCCCTCAGCAGGATGAGAGTATGAGAATGGAAGTATTTCCACATCAGAAACCAGGTTAGGTCACTGAATGCAGGGCTGATGGGTGAATGGGTCTCAGTGAGATGTGGGGAACAGGCAGCAGAATCGCAATGCAGGTATTGCAGCTCGAAACTGCGTAGTCATGTAGTGCTGTAGACCACAGTAGCAGGAGAAGCAGACCTGCATTCAACCACAACCTGTAACTTTTTGCCAGAATAACACCTCAGTCTGCCATTACCATCACCACCATCTATGGCTCAGTGACGAGTGTGGGTGAACATGTCAGAGTCAGAATCAAATGAATTTTAACCTGATGATAACTCATTAAAACTATCAGACTTGACCAACAGATCTGAACGAAGCACTGCAGTCCTGTCACATTCAGTCATAAATGATGATGGACGATTAAACAAATGACTGGAGGAGAGGGCTCCACAAACATTCACATCCTAAATAATGGAACCGACCTGCACATCAGTGCAAAAGAGAAGGATGTTTTATCTGTATCATCTTCTGCCAGAAGTGTTGAGTCGATGATACACCTCATCCTCCTCATGATGCCCACAAACTCACAGATGCCAGTCTTCAACCAATTTGATTCGCTGCACTTGACATGAAGAAACAGCTGAACACAGTAGATACAACACAGACAATGGGTCCTGATTCCATTCCTGTAATAGGACTGAAGACTTGTGCTGCACAACAAGCCGTGTCCCTGGGGAAGCTGTTTCATTCCAGCTCCAACTCTGACATCTCCCTGACAATGTGGAAAATTACTCAGCTAAGTCCCGCCCCTTAACACGGGAAGAATTACAATCTGACCAATTACCAACTCCTCAGTCCAATCATGACAGTCAAATAGGTGGGACAGAGCTGTCAAGCAGCACAGAAATAACCTGCTCAGTGTGGTTTTTCACAGGTTCCCATGTGGAGATGGTGCTGTTGTGGAAATGTTACTGGCTTACTAATCCAGACCAGGCTAATGCTCTGGCAGTGGGTGGAAGTTAAAGACAATTAATAAAATATGGAGATCTAAAATCTGGGGTCAGTAACAGTGACATTGAAGCCAATATGGATTGTAAACAGAACTTCCTTCTCCAATGTACTTTTAGGAAGTGAATCTCCCATGATTTCCTGGGCTGGCCTAAAACTGACTCCAAAGACCCTGACATGTGATAAATATTTCAATGGTCTCTGAAATTTCCAAGCAAGGGCACTCATTTGTATCAAAATACTCCAAGTTCTGAAAGGATGAAACCGGACAGAACACCCGGCCTCAGCATCAGCGTCAGAAAAGGGAATGGGAACACAGTCCTGTCGACCCTGCAGAGACCTCCTTCCTAATATCTGAGAGCTTGTGACAGCATTTACAGAGCTTTCCCACAGACTGCACAGAAACATCGGGAATGGAAAACAAATTGAGCCTCCGCATTCTAGTTCATGGAAAAAATCTCCACAATGCACTTACCCCACACGATATACATATCCGTTAATGTGAGTAACCTTGGGAAGCTATAAAATAGGAAGTGCGGTAGTACGTTTGGTCCATCGAGATTGCTAACCAATCAATATAATGTTGGTTGGCCCTTCATTTCCATACTGTACTCCTGCTCTCCCACCATCTCTTTACTGTCTATAAATCCTTATTTATAATCAATGTCTCGGTTTCCAGGTACGAACGAATTCCCCAGGTTCCCCAGTCAGTGAGAGCAGACATTTATTATCATCTCAATGCAGAATGACTGCCTGTACCTAATACTGTGGCTCCTTGATTTGGAAGTCCCAGCCAGGGGAATTAGCATTCCTGCTTCTAATCTGACTCACCCTGTCAGAGTTTTGTATATTTCACTGAGATCTCCACTCATTTTCCGAAACCCCATGGAATACTGGCTCAGTCACCCCAAACTCTGCTCCCACCACAAGCCTGTCATCCCAGATATCAGTCTGGTCATCCTTCACTGCTCTCCATCAATGTCAGGTTTGTCTTTTATTAGGTAAGAAGACCAAAACCGCCCACAATTCTGCACAATGTTCAAGATGATGCCTCACCAAGGCCTGTACAGCTGCAGTAAGACATCTTTTCTCCTGGACTCACATCCCCCTGAAATGAAGGTCAACACACCATTTATCTTCCTCACTGCTTTCTGTTTCTGCAATATTACTTTCAGCGACTAGTGTACAAGGAGATGCAGATCCTTTTCAGTGTTGCAGCTCCCCACTTGGTGGGTCTGTATACACTGATCAGTGTGCCAATGCCATGCCCAGTATTGACTTCTGGTTGCAGAACTCACTGCACTGCAGGGACCTCAGAGGTTTATGCAGAAGGAAACAAAAAAAGGAGCATACAGCCCTTTGTAGATCAACATGTTTCCACCAATCCCTTTCAAATGGTAGGCTGCCAATTTATCGTTTCCACCAAAGGGCATACCGTCTCCTCTATCCACATTGTTCTCCATCTATCACGTATTTACCCATTCACTCCACTTGTCTTAGTCTTCTCGGTGCTTTTTTACATCCTCCTCACCCATTCACAATCCCACACCCGTTAGTGCTGTCAGCAGGCTGGGATATATTGTAACTGATTCCAGCAACCAAATGTTTAAAGGGCATTGTGAACAGCTGGGCCCCAAGCACCGATCCCTGCGACACCTCAGCAACCTTCCTCTGTTAATTTATATTTATTTATTTCGTAAGGCTGGGTGTGACTGTCTGGGCCAGCATTTATTCCCTTCCCTACTTGCCCTTGAGAAGGTGTTGGTGAGCTGCCTTGTTGTACGCTGCAGTCCACCTGCTGTGGTTGACCTCCAATGCCATTAGGAAGGGAATCCCAGGATTCTGACCCAGTGACTGTGAAGGAGCAGTGATATATTTCCAAGTCAGGATGGTGAATGTCTTGGAGGGAACCTGAAGATGATGGTATTCCCATTCATCTGTAGCCCTTGTCCTTCCAGATAGACGTGGTCGTGAGTTGGGAACATGGTATCTGAGGATCTTTGGTGAATCATTTCATTGCAGCATGTAGATATTAAAACACTGCTGCTGCTGCTGAGCGTTGATGGTGGAGCATTGTGGATGAAGGGACGGTCAAACTGGCTGCTTTGTCCTGGACGGTATAAAGCTTCTCGAGTGTTGTTGGGGCTGCACTCATCCAGGCAAATTGGGAGTCTTCTATCACACTTCTGATTTATGAATTGTCGATGATGGACAGACTTTTGGAAGTCAGGATGTGAGTTACTCGCCGCAGTATTCCTAGCTTCTGACCTGCTCTTATAATTACTGTGTTCATGTGGCAAGACCAGTGAATGCCTGAGCAATGATTACCCACTAGGACTTTGCTACTGGGGATTCAGTGATAGTAACACCATTGAATGTCAATGGGCAGGTTAGATTATATTTTATTGGTGATGGTCATGGTCTGGCATTCGTGTGGCCTGAATATTACTTGCCACTTGATAGCCTGGATACTGGTCAGGTCTTGTCGCATTTGAACATGGACTGTTTTAGTATCTGAGGAGCCACAAATATTTCAGAATATTGTACAATCATTGGCAAACATCCCCACTTCTGACCTTAAAATGGAGGGAAGGTCATTGATAAAGCAGCCCTGAAGATATTTTCGGCCACTGCTCGAGGGACTCCTACAGACGTGGAGCTGAGCTGACTGACCTTCATCAAACATGACCATCTTCCTCCGTGTCAGGTATGATTCTAACCAGCGGGGAGTTTGATTCTAATACCCATTGATTCCAGTGTTGCTCAAGCCCCTTGATACCACACTTGGTCGAAGACAGCCTTGATTTAAAGGGCTATCACTCTCACACCATCTCTGGAATTCAGCTCTTTTGTCCATGCTTAAACCACGGTCATGAGGTCAGGAGCTGAGTGGCCCTGGTGGAGCCCAAACTGGACGTCATTGACCAGGGTATTGCTGAGCAAATGCTGCTTAAAAGCACTAAGTTCTGCCACCACATTCCTGATGATCGCGAGTAGATTGTTGCGGTGGTAATTGGACAGAATAGATTTGTTCTGCGTTTTATATACAGGAGATACTTGGGGTAATTTTCACGTAATCGGGGAAAGCCATTGTAACTCTATTGAAACAGTTTGGCGAGCGGAGTGGCAAGTTATGGAGCACAAGTTTACAGCACTATTGCCAGAATGTTGTCAGAGTGTGGACCCTATGGAGTATCCAGTATCTCCAATCGTTTCTGGATATCGCGTGGACTGAATCAAATTGGTTGATGACTGGTAACTGAATTGCTGACGACCACTGGAGGAGGCTGAAAGGAATCATGCACTCAGCACTTCTGCTTTAAGATTGTTGCGAATGCATCAGCCTTATCTTATATACTGAAGTGCTGGGCTCTTCCATCATAGAGGACTGAGTTATTTGTGGAATTTCTTCATCTAGTGAGTTGTTTAATTGTCCCCCGTGTTTATCGACAAGGTGTGGAAGGACTGCATGGCTTAGATCTGATCCTTTGCTTGTGGGATGACTTAGCTCTGTCTATCACTTGCTGCTTCTGCTGTTTGGCGCACAAGTTGTCCTGTTTGGTGGCTTCAACTGGCTGACACCTCATTTTCAGGTATTCCCAGTGCTGCTCCTGCAATCCTGCACACTCCATTGAAACAATGTTGATCCTCTGGAGTGATGGTAATTGTTGTTAGGGGGATATGCCAGGTCATGAGGTGTACAATTCTGCTCCTATAGATGAATCACAGCACCTTATTACACCCAGACTTGAGCCTCAAGTTCTGTTCGAAGTCTGTCCTATTAAGCACCGTGATAGTACCACCCAAAATGGTGAGGCTATTCTCAATGTGAAGGTGTGACTTTGTCTCCTCAATGACTATGCGGTGGCGACTCTTACTGATACTGTCATGGACAGATACTTCTGCAACTGGCAGATGAGTAAGGCTGTGGTCAGTATGTATTTTCCTCTTGTTCGTTCCTTCAGCACCTGCCACAGAACCAGTCTAGCAGTTACATGCTTTAGGACACGGCCAGCTCGATCAGTATTGCTGTAGCTGAGATGCTCTTGGAGGTGGACATTGAAATCCGCTACGCAGAGTAGATCTTGCGTCCGTGCGACCCTCAGTGCTTCCTCCAAGTGTTGATCAACATTGAGGAGTACTGATTCATCAGTTGAGAGAGGCTAGTACATAGTAATCAGCAGGACGTTTCCTTTCCCATGTGCACACTAATGTCATGAGACTTCATGGGATACGGAGTCACTGTTGAGGACTCCAAGAGCAATTCCATTCCAACTGTATCCCAGTGTGCCACCACTTCTGCTGTATCCGTCCTGCTGATGAGACAGGAGATATCCGGGGAAGATGATGGGGAGTCTGGGTTATAGTCTGAAATGGATCATCCACTCAGCATTTCTGACTGAGGATTGTTGCGAATGAATCAGCCTTATCTTATACACTGAAGTGCTGGGCTCTTCCAATCAGGAGGAAGGGGGTATTTGTGGAATCTCTTCCTCCAGTGAATTGTTTAATTGACCCCAACATTTCTTGACTAGATATGGAAGGACTTATACCTTACAGAATCATATCTTACAAACAATGTCAGGCTATTGCTTAACGAGTCTGTTCATTTCCATTCACTGTTTCCTGCCAGCTGTCCCATTCTAGAAACATGCCCATAAATTAGCCCCAATCCATTAAGATTTGATTATGCAAACTAGGCTTGGAGCTGTACCAAACTTTTTCTAAAAATCAAAATGTTTAACATATATTACTTCTCTTTCATTTGTCTCCCATTCTGTTCCTCAAACATAATTCCCATTCATAAATCTATGTTAATGTTGCCTATGACCATTACTTTCAACCCCAATAATTTCTCCTAAACCATTTCCTTACTATGTTCTATGTTGCATGTACTCTATAATTTTCCCACACCAGACTTGGTTTTCCTTGTATTGCTTGAAAGTTCTGTGAAGACAGAACTGAAGTAGTGACTTCATAGTTCTGCCATTTCCCTGTTTCCCATTCTCCATTCTCTGGTTTCAAACTGTAAAGAAACTGCACTTGTTTTCTCATATTTCTCACATTGACATGATTTATCAAATTATTACAGTTCACTCTTATAACCCTTGTGAATATACTCTTCAGAACCTCATCAATTCCCACCTTAAACTGTTCATTAATTGACGTTCCAGATCATCCACTCACAGGAGCATAGACTCTGCGCCAACAGAAATACAGCACGATCTACATTAGTCCCACTTTCCGACAGCAGGCCCATAGACTGGAATGTTATGACACTTCCAAGTGCTCGTTCAAGTACGTTTTAATGATTGTGAGGTTGCCTGTGATGATTTCCCTCTCAGGAAGTAATCCCAGAACACAAAGACCTCGAGATGAAAAAGATATTTAAATCCGCTCTGAACCTCAAACGTTTCACTTTAAAAGTGTGCTCGCTTGTTCTTGACCCATCTGCTGTCTATCCACCCTGTCCGTGTCGCTCATCATCTTATCCTTCTGAATCAATCCCCCCCCCCCCAGCCTTCTCTGTTCCAAAGTAAACAACCCGAGTGTATCCAGCCTCTCTCCGTGGCTGATGTGCTCCATCCCAGGGAACATCCTGGTGAATCACTTCTGCACCCTCTCCAGTACAATCACATCCTTCCTGGAATGTGGCTCCCAGAACCACATACAATACTCCATTTTGGCTGAATCAAAGCCCTGAAAGTTCTTATAATCTACGCCCTGATTAGGAAACACAACACCCAAGGTCCACTTCTTAACTAGTCCATTAATCTGTCCAGTTACATTCAGGGATGTGTGGAGAAGCACACACTGAGGTTCCCAGTGTGCTGCCATTCATTGAGTCCTCCCCTGCCTGGTTCGTTCTCCCAAAGTGCATCACCGCATATTTATCAGGGTTACATTCCATCTGCCATTGATCCACCCATCTGACCATTCCATTGCATCTTCCTGTAACTTAAGGCTTTCCTCCTCACTACTAACCACCCAGCCAATATTTATGTCAAACATACACTAACTTATCACACCTTCCCTACTCTCCACCTAGCTCCCTACACATTTAGATCTATATTTTGTTATGAATAACACAAACAATAAGGGACACAACACTGATCTCTGTGGTACATCAGGGGACACTGGTCTCCAGTCACACAAACAACCTTCTCCCACCACACCCTGCCTCCTGACACTAAGACAATTTTCGTTGTAACTTGTCAAGTTACCCATCATATTGTGAGATTTTACTTTATTTTTCAGTTTCCCAGGTGGAAATTTGTCAAAGGCCTTCCTACAAGACTAAATAATCGACCTCCTCAAACTAATTCAATCAAATCCATTAGATGCAACTTCCTTCTGATAAAGTCATGATGAATATCCCTGATCAAACCTTGCAACTCTGATAGGAGTTCGATTTTCTCCTTCCCTATTTTATCCAGTAGTTTCCTTAACTCGCTCGTCTATAGTTCCCTGGTATATCTCTCCCACCCTTACTGTGAAGTGGAATCGTATGTGCAGTTCTCCAGTTCTCTGGCACCTCCCCTATGGTCAGATTCTAATTAAAATATTCAGTCAGGGTCTTTCCTCCTTTGACCCCAACAGCCGCCTGTGATACAACTCGTTCAGACATGGAGATTGGTCCAAATGTGTATAGAACAAAACCTCAAATCCCTGCTCGTATTTTACATCAATCTGTTCAAGAGCTTCCTCGTCCATCTTCTTGAATTCTGTACCTGCATCCTCCTTCTCCCAAGTGAAATAGATGTGAATGTCTCATGTAAGAATCAATCAATGTGCTCCAGCTTGACACACAGATTGCCCCTTTGGTTTCGAATGGACACTAACTGTTTGTTGATTATTCTGTTCGACTTGTCCGTGTAGAATATCGTGGGATTCTCCCTTATCTCGCCTACTTGTACTTCTTAATGTCCCTCTGTTATTCAGTCCTTTTGATGTTTCTAAGATTCACTACAATCAACTCTCATGTTTTGAAACTCGAGATTACAGGCTGAGGTTCCCCATCAGACAATCTTGCCATTTTACGGAGTAATCTGGATAATACCTTTTGCAGTTCCTCTGTGGTCAATATATTCTTTCTTAGATTCGGACTACGAACGATACACAATATTCTACGTTTAGTCTCACCAACACTCGATGCAACTGGTGCACGACATCCTCTATCTTCCAATTACATTCACATGAATGTAAACCTAATTTTTACTTTCCCATTTGCATATATTCTTCCCAATACCTCTCGGTTTATTTTTTCTTATGAACTTGCTGTGAGTTCTTTAAAAAAAGCTCATGAATATCCAACTATACGTTATCCATTGGTTCATCATTGATTATGTCCACAAGAATCATCTTCAAACCATTCCAAAAATATGTTTGCCACTTCTGGTTTTCCTTTCATCGGTACATTCTCATACTCCCCAGTTATGTTATTACCTTCTAAATATCTCGTCGCATGTTCTTTGTAATCGAGTCCAACAGATACCTGACTGCAGATGACAAGATAACTGGTCTGTAGTTCACCATTCTTCAAATCCATCCTTTCTTAAACTATTGGATAATATTTATAACCTTTTCCTTATCCAGATTGGCTAAATGCCTTTTGAGAATGTGTCGGAAAATAAACTGAAAATCCTCGATGCAGTACATGTCTATTGCTGCTTCCTCTGAAATTCTTGTTTGAAGTACATCTAGTCTGTCAGATTTATAAATACTCAATCCAGCTTTCTTTTCAAAGATGACCTTAACACTGATAAGAATGACGTTAGACTTTACTTACACAAGTCCCAGGGTCACTTGGTATTTCTGGGAGAATTGCTGGACATTCTTCCATGAAGATAGACACAAAGAAGCAGTTTCTTTTCCCTGCGGTTTCTCTGTTCTCTGCAATAAATTATCCTGAACGCGCACCAACTGTTCCACATTTGACCTTTTTTTTTCATTCATTGATAGACGCTTTATGTTTTTCTTTCGTTTGAACGCTTTTTTCTCTTTTTGATTTTCTTCTCAATTTCGTGGTCACCCTTTGCTGGTCCTTCATTTCTCTGAATCCACTGGCTTACTGCAACACTTGGCATTTTTCTAAGCTGCCTCCTTTCATCCAATAGGTAGATGAAGGTGCGGTTGAAAGTGATAGTCGGAGAGGAAGGAGGGTGGACCAGATTGATAGGAAGGAAGGTGGACACATAGGAACGTTCAAAAGGACGGTGCTGACTTGGAAGGTTGGAGTAGGATAAGGTGGGATTAGGGGAAATGGGGAAATCCACTCTGATCCCCTATGGTTAAGACCATAAGACATTACAGCGGAAGTAAGGCCATTCGGCCCATCGAGTCCACGCCGCCATTCAATCATGGCTGATGGGGATTTCAACTCCACTTACCCGCATTCTCCCCGTAGCCCTTAATTCCTTGTGACATCAAGAATTTATCAATTTCTGCCTTGAAGACATTTAGCGTCACGGCCTCCACTGCACTCCGCAGCAATGAATTCCACAGGCCCACCACTCTCTGGCTGAAGTAATGTCTCCGCATTTCTGTTCAGAATTTACCCCCTCTAATTCTAAGGCTGTGCCCACGGGTCCTAGTCTCCTCGCCTAACAGAAACAATTTCCTAGCGTCCACCCTCTCCAAGCCATGTATTATCTTTAAGTTTCTATTAGATCTTCCCTTAATCTTCTAAACTCCAATGAATACAATCCCAGGATGCTCAGCTGCTCCTCAGATGTTAGACCTAACATTCTAGGGATCATCCATGTGAATCTCTGCTGGACACGTTCCAGTGCCAGTATGTCGTTCCTGAGATGTGGGGATCAAAACGGGACACAGTACTCCAAATGGGGCCTAACCAGAGCTTAATAAAGTCTCATTAGCACAACAGTGCTTTTATATTCCAACCCTTTTGAGATAATTGACAACATTGCATTCGCTTTTGCGAGGGTCCCAAGGCAGAAGAGGAGGCTTTCTTCCTCCAGCCTTCTGGTGGCGTGAATTTGGAGATGGAGCAGGCTCAGGATCCTCATGTGCTTGGCAGAGTGGGAAGGGGTGTTAAAGTGCTCAGCCACAAGGCGATGGAGTTGTTCAATGTGGCTGTCCCAGAGATGTTCTCTGAAATGATCCACAAGTTGACCTCCTGCCTCGCCAATGTAGAGAAGACCACACTGGGTTTAATGGATACAGTGGATAGGGCGTTCTGTCTCCCTTTGTCACCTGTCACTTTCAACCCCACCTTCATCTACCAATCACAATCCCAGCTACCTTCCCCCCTGCCGCACCCCCTTCTCATTTATCTCTCAGCACCCTTGGCCCATAAGCTTCATTCCTGATGAAGGGCTTATGCCCAAAACATCGATTTATCTGGTCTTAGTATGCTGCCTGACTGTTCTTTCACAGCACCACACTCTGATCTCCAGCATCTGTAGTCCCCACTTTCGCCTCACACCTTCATGGCTTGCATGATTCAGATTTATAACGGTTACTTCAAATAAAACAAAAACTGTCGTATCCTCAAACCGCATAAAAGAAAAACAATACATTGTGGAAACTGTTCCCATAAGGTCCTTTCTAGCAAAATTGTCAATTAGCTCTTCTGATCACTCAATACCAATTCCTAAATAACCTGATCTCGAGCTCAGTGCTCGACATAATGTTCATGTAAACCATCTCACACCTGGTCATGAAATCCATTTTTTCCAGCATTAGGATTCAAGTAGGTTAACACAGTTCAGATATAATTTAAGCAGTGCATTATTACTGCAGTACTCAAAAATGTGTATATCTCATTTCCTGTTTTATAACAGCTCCAGCATTTGTATTGCAGCTTTAACTTTGATATATAACTCCCAACAATGTTTGCTCCTCCTTGCTGTTTTTGTGCTTCACATTACTAGATTCTGTGGAATCTGAGCGACATGGGCTCTGGGGAGGTTAATGACAAAGATCATCTCACCACATCTTTTATGATCTTCTCAAACGTTAATTTCTCCAAATCTCCCGTTATGCTGATGGAGTAGAGAAGGACAATGATCTTCCAACAATGCTCTGTATTCCTGCAGAGAGCTGAGACAGCTCTAACCTGGGTGGGAACTTTACAGCAGGCTGGTAAAGTGTTGCTGCTGCTGTACAGGGAGATCATATCTGGAGTAGTGTGTACAGAGTTTGCCTCTTCTGTGAAGATAGGATGTTGTGATATTGGAAGCAGCTCAGAGATGGTTCCCTCAACTGATTCCAGCAATGAAGGTGCTAGCTTATAACGAAAAGATGATCAGATTGACCCAGTAGCCATTGGAGTTTACAAAAATCAAAGATGAACTTATTTGAACATAGATAACAGAAGGAGTTAACAAGTGAAGTGAATTACACAGATAGTGGAGGAATCCATTTCGTTCTCCAGTGTGTTACACAGGAACAACAGGAGGATATTCAGGCCTTCGACCCTTTAACACCAAAACAGAACGAGGCTATTCAGCCCCTGGAGCTTGACAAACGTTTACAGAAGGAGGCCAATCAGCCACTCGAGCCTATAACACTGGACCCAGAGTAGGCCATGCTGCACCAGTATCCTGTTAAACAGCAACAGGATCAGTCCATTCAGCCTCCTCAAGCCTTAACATAGCAACTGGAAGAGGTCACACAGTGATTGGAGATTGTTACACTGGGATAACAGGAGGCTATTCAGACCCACCGAGGGTATTGCAAGGAAATTGGATAGGATAAAATCTATCTGTGACTTCTTTCATGAGAAAGGAAGAGGTACTTTAGTCACGTGTCTTGTATGAGAACAAGAGAAGACCAATCAATCCCCTCAGTCCCATCTCTGGGATACATGAGGAGACCGTTCAGCATATCCACCTTTTATGGAGAAGTATGAGAAGACCCATCAGCCTCTCAAAATGTTACACAACAACAGGAAGATACCAAAATCTCTCAATCCTCGAAAGAATCAACAAGAGGAGGTCATTCTGGCCTTGGAGGTGGCAACATGGGAAAACCAGAAAGACGTCAGTCCATCGATTTTGTACACCAGCAGGATGATGAGTTCATTCAGCCACACTTGGCTCTTACTCAGCAATCGGAGCAGATGTCTTAAAGCCTTGTGCCCATTAAACAGGAATTCAAAGAAAACATGAAGGTTTTCGAAAGGGATGAACTTGTAATAATGTTATACATCAGGGACTAAAGTGTAACAATACCCGATTACAATTTAAGGCAAATTTTTAGAGTCCATTGTTCAGGACATTTGCAAACTCAAACCATAATTCGTCAGAGTCAACATGGTTTTACGAAGGCTAAATCATGCTTGAATTGTTTGGTTGAGTTATTTGAAGATGTCACAAACAAGGTGGTCAGTGGGAATCCTGGAGATGGAACATATCTGGTCTTTCTGAAGGCATCGGATATGTCGCTTCTCCAAAGAGTAAATGGTAAGATCAGACAACATGGGTTTAGGAGTAATTTATTAGCTTGGATGGAGGATTGGTTATCCACCAAACATAGTCAGGTGGAATAAATATGTCATTTTCTTTTAGCAAATGCCAAAGTTTGCGCCATTGATTTCAGTACTCATGCCTCAAAAATTTGCAATCAATAGTATTACTGTACTCGGTTGACGGGATAGAAAATACAATGCCACATTTTCAGATGACACTAACATCGGTGGGAAATTACTTCGGAATGATGATGCAAGAGATGTTAAAACATGTGAATAGGTTGGGTGAACGGTCCAACATTTGGCAAGGAAAATTAAAGTGAATAAATATGGGGCTATTCAAGTTGGCCAGTATAATAGAAAGACAAATTATTATCGAAATGGAGAGAAAGTTCAAAGTGCTTAGGTGCAGAGGGATCTGGGTGTCTGCTTGCATATCACAGAAAATCTGCCTGTGGGTACTGCTAGTAATGAGAAATGCAAGGATAATTTCAGTGTTTATTTATAAAAGGATAGTGTAGAAAGGTAGGGAGTGTTGGTGTAGCTATGCAAGGCATTAGCGAGGCTGCAACTGGAGTACAGATTGGGTGTCCTGCAGAATGAGGTATTTGCATTGGAGGCAATTCAGAAGTGCTTCACTAGATTGATTCCATATTTGAAGTGTTTGTCTTATGAAGAGAAATTGAGCAGTTTATACTCTCGAGTTTATAAGAATGAAAGGAGATCTCATTGAGGTCTGTAAAATGCTAAAAGTAATTGAAAGTGTAGATGTGGAGTGGATTTTTTTTTCATGTGATGCAATCTACAACAAGAGACTAGAGTTTTAGGATGGAGGGAATGCAGGAAAGTGGAACAGAGGCCGCGTTAACATCAGCCTCATCGAGGGGTTGGATTCCTCACAGATGCTCCCTGTTCTTATTCAACTCTTCGACTGTGTTGCCCAGGAATGGGAGAGGACTGGGTATCATACAGGAAGCAGGCACTCAGGATAAATCAGTTAGAGCGAACGTAACCAGTAGGGTCACACAGTGACCAGCGCTGGGTTCTCAACTATTTACTGTCTATATTAATGATCAGGAGGATGGAACAGATATACAGATGCTGAGATTGGTGATGTCCATAAGACCATAAGACATAGGGGTGGAAGTAAGGCTATTCGGCCCATCGAGTCCACTCCGCCATTTAATCATGGCTGGTGGGCATTTCAACTCCACTTACCCGCATTCTCCCCATATCCCTTAATTCCTTGTGACATCAAGAATTTATCAATCTCTGCCTTGAAGACATTTAGCGTCCCGGCCTTTACTGCACTCTACGACAATGAATTCCACAGGCCCACTATTCTCTGGATGAAGAAATGTCTCTGCATTTCTGTTCTGAATTAACTCCCTCTAATTCTAAGGCTGTGCCCACGGGTCCTAGTCTCCTCGCCTAACGGAAAAAACTTCCTAGCGTCCACCCTTTCCAAGCCATGTATTATCTTGTAAGTTTCTATTAGATCTCCCCTTAACATTCTACACTCTAATGAATACAATCCCAGGATCCTCAGCCATCCCTCTTATGTTAGACCTACCATTCCAGGGATCATCTGTGTGAATCTCCGCTAGACACGCTCCAGTGCCAGTATATCCTTCCTGAGGTGTGGGGACCAAAACTGGACACAGTACTCCAAACGGGGCCTAACTAGAGCTTTATAAAGTCTCAGTAGCACAACGGTGCTTTTATATTCCAACCTTCTTGAGATAAATGACAACATTGCATTTGCATTTTTAATGACGTACTCAACCTGCATGTTTACCTATAGAGAATCCTCGACTAGCACTCCCAGATGCCTTTGTACTTTGGCTTTACGAATTTTCTCACCGTTTAGCAAGTAGTCCATGCTTGTATTCATTTTTTCCAAAATGCAAGAACTCGCATTGGCACACATTGAATTCCATCAGCCATTTCCTGGACCACTCTCCCAAACTGTCTAGATCCTTCTGCAGCCTCCCCACTTCCTCAGTACTACCTGCCTGTCCACCTAACTTTGTATCATCGGCAAACTTCGCCAGAATGCCCCCAGTCCCTTAGTCCAGATCATTAATATAATGTGAACAGCTGCGGCCCCAACACTGAACCCTGCGGGACACCGCTTGTCACCGGCTGCCATTCCGAAAAAGAACCTTTTATCCCAACTCTCTGCCTTCTGTCAGACAGCCAATCCTCAATCCATACCAGTAGCTCACCTCAAACACCATGGGCCCTCACCTTATCAAAGGCCTTTTGGAAGTCTAGATAGACCACATCCACTGGGTTTCCCTGGTCTAACCTAATTGACACCACTTTAAATAATTGTTATGTCGCTGTGAGAAGCAAGAGATTAAATTATCAAGCGAGGGTGGAGAGTCTACAGATAAATTCAGAGAGGTAAAGACAATAGATAATAGTTTGGCAGGTGGAATTTAACATGATATAACCTGTCATTCCATTTATAGGAATAATGGAAGGCAGTATGTTCCTGAAATGGAGACGGATTACAGAACTTAATGATACTGTGTACTAGGGGGTTCACTTTGATCCGTTCAGACATGGGAGGATTTGCTCCATCCCTGATCGCCAGCTCCCAGACACTCCAAGTGACCCCATTGCTCTCCGTACACATGGAATACTTTGAGGTGGTTTATTGGTGGTGTGGATGCTGTTTTGACACATGCATCAAGGCGACGGCCTTTATCCAAGATATATTTATTTCTTTCTACGTGGAGACCCGATGACGATGGGAATGGCTGACTGCTTCTGAATGAAGAGGCCGTGACTGCTGCCAGCACAGTGGGTATTCACCAACATGATGTACTGTGCATGAGTACACTGTATCATTAATAGAGAGAGAGCTCCTTCAGTTCCTCCAGCTCTCCCCATTGACATGGGAACTCTGCAGATGCCATGTACACCATTGCGAATCCCATTATACTGGATACACCCGGTAGCTTCCAGCTGTGGGAGAAACAATCTATTTACCTAATCCACCATAAATATCCTCCTTCACCGAATGGTGACCTTGATGTTGAGATACAGGGAAATGATGGATATGTCACCTAGTCCTGCCTGGAAGGTTCTGGATCATAGAAGCTGAATGAAACAGTGACCCTAACAGCCACTAGCAGCACCATCCTCCCCCTAGTGTGTAGCTGCAGGTCGTGTTGAAGGAGGTGACACCGCTCTGTGACCAGTTCCTTGTTCAGTCAGGGTCCCCTCACACTCTGCTCCTGGGTTAAGTGAAGCTTGGGAAGCTGTTCCTGGAAAACCCGATGTGGGTACAGCAGATCCCTTTCCCCCCACACACTCACTGCGTGGTTTCAGAGCTTCCCCTCTCTGCAGCCTCTGCTCCATTTGTTGTTCATGTTACACACCCAAATTCTGTAACTACAGTTCCCCATGCTCCATTCAGAGTTGGGTCACCAAATCCTCTGGTCTCCCTGAATGTCTTAGGCAGCTCACAGCACAACCTCCAGAAAACCATCCCCAGCACCTCCACTAAATATTCAATTACAGGAGGCAGTCAGAAACCCCTCGGTCCAAGTGTTGTGTACCAGACAAGATCCCCCAGAATGTTTTAAGAAGACCACTTAGACCCAAACCTTTCCTTATTTTGAATATAGATGTGAAGTGTGCGTTCCAGATATGTTGTTACTGGTCAGACCACTCGAAATTGAGCAAAATATAATCTATTAAAATGTTTTAGTTAAGATACAATCAAAGAAAAGAACATTTTGGGATAGTTTATATGTTGGAACACTTACACAAACAATAGATACCGTACCTTCTTGGTTTACACCGCTTGGCACAAAGATATATTCAAATACAGATCCTTACAGCAGTTTTCCAATCCAGGAGGAAACAACATCAACAGAGATCTCAGAGAGAAAAGCTGCTGGAGATCATGTATTGAAACTTCCAACCCTTTCCGGGATCCCCAGCAGCTTCTGAATGCTTCAGCTAAAAACAAATTGAGAAACCCTGATCTGGGAGAGCTGGCCACTGCCCTTCCCTTGTTGTCACCGTTTTAATGAAACCCAAAGCTTTCTCATTTATTTACTTAATCTGTTTTCAGACAGCAGTTCTGCACCTCTACCTTTAAAACCTCTCTTAAAAAAAACCCAAGAGAAAATAACCTTTTTACAGTGATAGTATCCTCACAATTTCATCTTTAATAAAATCATACATCAATACACAAAGGTGGATTCATTTTAGACCTCTTAATCTTCCTCTATTAGTAGACTGAAATGCATATATATTGCATTTACTGTGAGCATACAAATGTTCACAACTAGTTTCGATTTCAGTCATTTTGCTCCTGCCACAGAATGCCTTTGTCTTTCTTCATCCAAGTCGCCACAACGTGTCAAACCTTAGGTTTTCTCATCCTGTCACCTGTATAATTTCAAACTGAATGGCAGCAATAATAAACTCAATCGAAACAGATTGGTATTTCTCTCCCAAACTTCTCCAAAACTTTTCACGGGTCACGATCGGTGATCAAGATTTGTCTCACGTACGTTATTCACATTTTAAATGTTGAAATATTGTAACGCCAACGTCAAGCTCAAGGCCCCCTTCCTCATTGTGGAATAAATCTGTTGATGTTTCCACTGGACACTCCAACCACACGTTATATAATGGAGCACTTCTCATCTCTCCAATACTCCCTCTGAATAACATAACTCCTCATGCCTCAACATAAAAGAGTTACATACTTCTGTACCTCTTAATGCTCTAATCTCTTTACCTGCTACTCCTGGCCTATGCCAGTAAACCTTACTCTCACGGGTATATGTTTTAAGAAGATCTCGCACATTCATCTCAATCTCTCACACAAACCATACTTTGATTTCAGAACTCAATCATCAGCACCAGTCATTTCAGCTTCTAATCTTGTCATTGTAACACTCTGCTGTTCCACGTGAGTTCTCACGACTGCAGGAAGTGAATTGTTGAACTTCTCCAAAATAAGAATCTCTCTAAGAGTGTCATTGGTTTGCTCTGATTTAATACCCTTACCACCTATCAAAATTACTTTGTTTGATACTTTCAAACTCAATGTGCGTTTAATCAGCGACCCTTTTTTAGATTCCTGAAATGCTGTCTGAAATGCTGGCCCAAGGTAATATGCACTTCAGATGGCTTTCTTCACCACCCCATACTGGCCAGATACCGTCTCCAATAGAGATGCAAATACCTATCAGCTTTGTTTGGATCAACTAAATCCACATGATCACTTGCCACTGCATTAGCCACTTTCTCAAATGAAATTCAAAAGGCTTCTCCATCCTTCTCATCAAATTTAGATAATTCCTGGATGTATTTAAACAGAACCCCATCAGGGAATTGGTTACAATAGGGTTGCTCAACCTTACTATCCTCCTCATCCCGCCGACCGTCTACCTTCATCTCTGCCTTCTATGGCAACTTTCCTCTCTAACTGCTAACTGTTTAAATTGAAACTCTCTGTTTTTCTTCTCTCCCTTTCTCTCTTTCTTCTTCATTTCCTTTCCTTTTATTTCTACATTTCATCATACTTCAAACTGTTTCAATTCCTTCTCATGTTCAAAGTGCCTCATTTGAATTTGAATTCTCACCATTTCCAAAGAGTCTGATGGCGTTTCCACAAAACGCAATTGCCGAGCAATAGCTGTAATTGACTGCCATTTTCTCATAGACAAACACAACCCCAACTCCAGATTGTCTGTCAATTGCGACAGCTTTGCCTTGATTACCTTTTGTAAAACCCCCAACTTCACTTCATCCACACCCAGAGAACTCTTAGTGACTGAAAGAATCTTTATACACAAAACACTGTTTAAACCAACCAAATTCAACATCTGGAACAATAGACAATAACAGCTACCATACACGACCTTTGAACCCAATAGCCTCCCGATGCATACTCTCCAGTGTCTGCATGAGCTTATTCTGGATTATCTGGGTTCCTCTCACAACCCAAAGATATGCATGTCAGGTGAATTTGCCATGCTAAATTGATTGTAGTTTTCAGGGATGTGTGGGTTAGGAGCCTTTGTTAGGGTAAATGTGTAATAATACGGTAGAGGAATGGGTCTGGGTAGGTTACTCCTTAGAGGGTCAGTGTGAACTTGTTGGGTCGAATGGCCTGTTTGCACACTTTAGGGATTGTAATTCTGAATACAATTTCCTACTATCGAGTGAAAACCTTACATGAGTCCCCACTTTGCTATAGACCAAGTAGAATGCCTCAAATTATTTTAAGAGGGTAGCTTGGATGCCAAACTCTCCTTATTTTAAAGGTAGATGTGAAGTGGGCGTTCCAGATGTGATGCTACTTGTCACACCACTCACCATTAGCAAAACACAACACACTCAAACACTCTAATGAAAATCCATACAAAATGAAGAGGAATTTAGAATAATTTAACTATTGGAAACCATGACCGAATAATGGACACAGTACCTTCTACAAATTAACTGTTCCAATATACCAACATGCCATAAACACATCCCTTGGCAAAATGGAACATTCAGACATACATTCTTGCATACAGTTCTCCAATCCAGGAGGAAACAGCATCAAGTCAGGTTTCAAAGAGAGGAGCAGCTATAGATAAGTTATACGCCGTTGTTACTACTATTTATGAAAAACCGTAAAAGCGTCGTAAGTTATTTACTTGAACAGTTTTCAGTAGGCAGTTTGGCCTTTAAGATCTCTTATATGAAAAAAAAGAGAAATTAAACTTTTTTAAAAAAGTGACAGCATTGTCACACACTTTAGATGGCTGGTCCTTTACTTAATGGGCTTCCTCGATCGCAAGATCACCTGAGAGGCACAAATACAGGTACAGACCAATTTAAAAGAATGTGTCTCATAACTTCTGAAACGCGCCTGTCCATGGACCATCACATGGGACATACCGGGAAGCCTGTCACACCCATTTCACTGTTTTTGAGCTTCACAATGCCAGCACTCGATACACTAGGGAGCCAAAAATAAATGCCAGGGAAAGATACAGAGGGACAGAAAGAGTCACATTAAAGAAAGAAAGAGACAGTTAATTAACTGAAAAGATGTTGTTGAAATATGGGGAAAAAGACAGGGCAGTGGGACTAACTGGAGAAGTGAGACCTTCGAGAGTAAAATGACAAGAATGAGAACATTGAATAAAGACATTGTCAGATCAGCTGAAATGGTTTGTTACATCAAATTCTGAATCTGCTTGACAGAAAAAACCATAAACAACATAAACTGGGACAAGATGACAGCCCAGCATGGAGAGCTGTGCAGAGCATGCTAGTGTGTTGCTCAGTAAACTGCACTATCTGACCAGCATAGAGAATATTGCAAACTTTACTATCATATGCAAACTATACTCACACTCACTCCTTCACCGTCACCCTGATCCCCTCACACTCACACCATCACCATCACCATGACCGTCTCTCAATCACTCCATCACCGTCACTCTGACCCCCTCACACTCACTCCATCACCGTCACTCTGACCCCCTCACACTCACTCCGTCACAGTCACCCTGGCCCCCACACCCTCACTGTCAGAGGGTCAGTTCTGCGGGAGTGCTGGACTGTCAGAGGGTCAGTCCCGAGGGAATGCTGCCCTGTCAGAGAGTCAGCACTACGGGAGCGCTGCACTATCCAAGGGTCAGTAATGAGGGAGCATCAGATTACTATAATGTTTACAATGAGAAGATTTGCTGTGTGTGTGTTCATCAAAGACTGAGAGAGAGTCCATTTGTGCGCGCAATAGGCGTGGTTGAATGCAAAACTCATTGTTTGAGAAGGAACACACATGGAGGAAACTATTTTAATTATGAACAAATGGCAGGCTTTTTGTTAATCAACAGAGAGAACGAGGGAAGTTTCATGGACAGATGAGGTAAAGTGTTTGAGAATGTTAAAATAAAGTCATTGCCAGACACAATAGCAATATACATCCGCGTGCACATGAATGACAGATGGATGGTGAGTTTGGTGTGTGTTCATATCAGATTTGCTTCGGCAGGTTTGAAGCCGGGAGTGTCAGCAGCAGATTATTAACTTCATTAAGACTGTATTTCACAGCTCAAGGTTCAAACAGCAGATGGAATAAACCAGTGAGATATATTCTGGAGTGGTGAGAATTTCAAGTTAGAAATGGTCAGGGAATGGTGTCAGGAATCAGTGCATGGTTAAAGGGATCACCCGCAGTTGTGACTTGTCTGCTTCAGTCGAAGATATTGGCCAGGGATGAGTTGGAACCAGTGGAAGGAAGTGGAGTTTGGAAGCAGAACAGTAGAGAGTGACCTCCCTGCTCTTAATATTTAAATATTAAATAATATTTAAAAGCAATGATACAGTAAATTGTAGGTCTCCGCTGTAACTGAGTAGGTCAACATAGAGAGTAACAATACCAGCTCAGAGAGGGAGACAGTCATTGAACGCATTCATTGATATAGTTAGTAGTGGTCTGTAGAGTGAATATCTGGAATGAGAGTTTCAACAGAAAAATAATAGTGACAAGAAGTGTAGACTATATAAAAGAACAGTAATACAGTAATAACCGGTTTATAGAACAAAAGAATCTGGACGTTGACACTTACCAGGAACACCAACGATAACCAGGAAAGGATAATAAAAATATTGAATAACGAGAAGAGCGTAATAGATCCGTAATGATAATGACAACCAAGATTCAGAAAGATACCAACCATAAATGGATAACCTCCTGTCTATTGTTGGAACATTCCAATCTAATGGTCCCAGATTCTGATACGTTTTTGGAACATTCCAGTCTAATGTTCTCAGATTCTGGTCCATTTTTGGAACATTCCACTCTAATGTTCTCAGATTCTGATCTCTCCTCCTCCTCTCTCTAGGTCTGCTGTTCCCTGTCAGTGCTGTCGGTGATGCTCCTGCTCATGTTATGGGATAACACATTGAACGGCGCCCATTTATCATTAAAAGATGGAAACCCTCCACTGGGATAATTAGAATCCATGGAGATTGGCATTAAGCACAGTCACTGAACAAACGCTGGGAAAATTAGCAAAGGCCACGACAACGGATGAATGGGCACTGCAAAACAATCAACAGACAGGAGTGTTCCCTCCCAGTTGGGGAACACGTCAGTGGTCCTGGACATTCAACCTCGGACCTTCTGGTGACTATCCTTCAAGGCGGATTTCAGGACTGGCAGCAGCGTAAAGTGGCCGAGCAGAGGCTGATTACAAATTTTGGTTCCCATAGGGAGGGCCTCAACTGGGGCCTTGGGTTCATGTCACATTGCAGGTGACCACCATTGTACTATACACACACACGCACACACACACACACACACCTATACACACATATACATATGGATACATATGTGCACAGACATTAACACAGACACACACACACACCCTTACAGATACACACACTCTCACAGGCATCCGCTCAGAGAGTTAGACCACTCTACACTCATGCAAACACATATACACTCTCTCTCACTGATACTCAAACCCCCCACCCCAGACACGCACACATACTCCCACACTCACACATGCACCCCCTCACAAACCTAAGACACTCTACATCACTACACACACATATACACCCCCTCTGACACTCACAACCCCCAACCAAGACAAACACACACACACAAACAGACAAAGACCCACATGCACACATATATTTTGTGGGGTGAATTTGTACTTGCAGAGTTACATCTACTTTGCTCAAAAACTGCATGAATTCATGTAAAACTCTGTTATCTCACTTTTTAGATTAGAGTCAATGTAAACATTATGGTATAGACAGAGAACACAGGGGGCTAACACCTTCAACATATTGTCTATCTAACACTCGTTGTTACTGCTAACCTGTCAATGCAACTTTAAAAGAAAAAAATTTTTAATTTACACATGAAAAAAATGAAACTATCATGATATTCGAACAGATGAAAGACTCAACAAACAATCAAGGTATTTTTCAATGGATAATTTCAGCTACATCACACTGTAAATGTTTGCCATAAATTCTGTGCCTTAGAAGCGTGTCCTGCACTGTCACCTGATGAAGGAGCGTCGCTCCGAAAGCTAATGTGTTTCCAATTAAACCTATTGGACTATAACCAGGTGTTGTGTGATTTTTAACTTTGTACACCCCAGTCCAACACCGGCATCTCCAAATCATGACTAAACAAACAGGCTCAGTTAACCAGTTCCACACATCATTTTTCATATCACTATAAAAGGGAACATTTACCGGGTTTGGAAGGAATGGATGAGGGTTGCTGAGGGATGGCCCATAAATCTTTAAATCTTTTGAATTTTTTTTAAAAACTTGTATATGAGAGTATTAAAAGACACTGCAGATGTCTACATGTGTTCCACTCTGTTTATGAAATGAGGCAGTTATAAAATAACAGATCGGTTGCATAAAAAAGTCGGATGGGCAAGTTTCTAGATACATTAACCCAAAGTATAATACTTATTGACCAGTGTAAGGCTCCTCCTGGTTTTAAGTGCCCTGTTTTCAAATCCTTTCATTACCTTGAGACAGAGCGTTGAGATTGCTGCTCAGCAACAGGCCGAAGCAATTCTGTCCCTCTGGGCCTCTTACAAATGGATAAGAGAAGGCCATTCAGCCCATATTAGTCTGCTGTTACTTGAAAAGGTGGAAATCTAAAATATTGGCACATTTTGCCAACATAATCATTCAAGACGAAGAGATATGTCGCTGCAGCTGTAAGAGATGCTACTGAGAGGGAACCTGGAGTAAATTGTGTTGTTTGTGCTTCTGTAACTGAGAAGAGATGGACCTCCATCAGATACAGTTTAATGGCTGCTCGTAATCGATGGGTTGCTGTGTCATTTAATGTCTCGGGTCTGTTACACAAGGACAGGAGGAGGCCATTCATGCTTTCCAGTCTATTACAGAGGAACAGGAGGAGCCTATTCAGCCTCTCGAGCCTGTTACAGAGGGGCAGGAAGTGTTTATTTAACCTTCAAGTCTGTTACATATAAATATTAGTTTTAAATTAGCTTCGGAATAGGAATGACCTGATGTAAGCATTAAGGTTCTAACTTTGAACAAGGTCAATTTTGAAAGTGTTAGGCGAGCCCTGTGAAAGGCTGATTGGAATACCCTATTCACAGGTAAAGGGATGGTTGGAAAATGCAAGGTCATCAAAACTTGGTTTCAGAGAGTCCAGAGCCAACGTGTTCCCATTAGTGAGAGGGGCAAGGCTGGTGGGTGCAGGGAGTGCTGGATGGCTAGATATATTGATGCTCTGGTCAAGGTAAGGAAGGAGGCATATGTCAGGTAAACAGAGCTGAGATCAAGTGAATCCAGAGAGGTGTGTAAGGGCAGCAAGTGTACAGTCAATGGGGAAATCGGGCCAGAAAAATGTGGACAGGAGATGGCTTTAGAAATACGGTTAACGAGGCATTGAAGAAATTATGCAAATCATTTAATGGCAAAATATTTACTAGGGAGAGAATAGGGCCCCTTAAAGATCAGTAAGGCTACCTGTGTGTGGAATCACAGGAGATTGGAGGGATACTAAACAAGTATTTCTTCTCAGTATTTAATATGGAGGAGGTTGCAAGAGCGAGAGAATGAAGAAACATATAATGATACCTTGAAAGTATCTATATTACAAGGAGGTGTTGAACATTTTAAAACACATAAAGGTGAACTAATCCCTGGGAACTGACCAGTTATATCCCAGATGTTTGTGGAAAGCTAAGAAACAGATTGCTCAGCATTTTGCTGTTATATTTGTAACATTGATTTCCACAGGTGAGGTGTCAAAAGACTGGAGGGCTGCTAACATAGTGTCATTATTTAAGAAATTAAGGAAAAAACAGGTAACCATAGATCGGGTGAGCCTGACGTCAATGGTAACTAAATTGTTGGAGGGGATTTCGAGGAAAAAGGTCGATATACATTTGGAAAGACAAGGACTGAAGAGGGCTTTGTACATTGGAGATCACATCCCACTGACTGGGTGGAATCCTTTGAGGAAGTGATGAAGATGATTGATGATGGCAGGAGAGTGGATGTTGTCTTTATGAAATTCAGTAAGAAAACCAAACTGTTCTACATGGTAGACTGGTTAACAAGGTCAGACTGTCTGGAATCCAGGGAGAACTCACCATTTAGATCCAAAATTTCTTGAATATTGGAAACAGGGCGTGACAGCGGACATTTGTTTATTAAACTTGGAGACCTGTGACCAGTGGTGTGCCGCAAAGATCAATAGTGGGTCCACTGCCTTTTGTCACTTATACAAATCATTTGCATTTGAGTATATGAAGTATGGTCAGTAAATTTGGAGATGATACCAAATTTGGTGGTGTCGTCTACAGTGAAGAATGAACTCTCAGACTATAATGGGGCTTTGCTTAGGTGAGTCGAGGAGTGGCAGATGGAGTTTATTTTAGATAAATGTGAGGTGTTGCATTTTGGCAAGACAAATCAAGGGAAGAGATGTAGTTAGGTTCCTGTCGAAAGCTGTCAATCAAGGAGAACTCCATAGAAATGATCGAATCCCTACAGTGAGAAAACAGCCTATTCTGCCCATCAAGGCCACAGCGACCCTCTAAGCAGTATCCCACTGGACAAACCCCTCTCCTATCACTCGGAGCCTGCATTTCCCATAACTAATCCACCTCGTCTACACATCCCTGGGTACTTTGCGCAATTTAGCATGGCCAATCTACCCTTATCTGTATATCTTTATACTGTGGGAGGAAAACATAACATCCAGAGGAAACTCATGCAGACACGGGGAGAATGTGCAAACTCCACACAGGCAGTCATTCAAGAATGGATTTAAACCCAGATCGCTGCGCTCTGAAGCAGCAATGCTAGTCACTGAGCTACTGTGTCACCTTGTGGTGCAGGTTCTCCGTTCCTTGAAAGTGCCGTCACAGGTAGACAGCGCAGTGAAGACGGCACTTGGTGATCTTCCCTTTTTGGTCCGTGCTTTGAATCTAAATATTTTCACGACGTGTTGCATCTGTCCAGGACATTGGTTTGGCCACTTTTGTAATACTGCCTTCAATTCTGTTCTCCCTGCTGTCAGAAAGATGTTGTCAAACTTGAAAGGGTGCAGAAGAGACTTAAAATAATGTTGCAGGTGTTAGATGGTTAGAGTTACTGGGGGAGTTTGAACACGCTGGGAGTATTTTCAAGTGTTGAGGCTGAGGGTTGACCTTAAAGGGGTTTATAAAATCATGAGGGGCATAGATAAGGTAAATAGTCAACGTCTTTTACCCAGGATAGGCGTGTCCAAAATTAGAAGACAAATGTTTCAGGTGAGAGGAGAAAGATTTAAAAAGGAACATGAGGGACAACATTTTCACACAGAGACTGCTGTGTGTATGGATTGAACAGCCAAAAGAGGTGGCGGGGGCAGGCACAGTTACACCATTTAAAAGTCAGTTGGATGGATACATGCATGGGAAGTGTTTAGAGGGAGATGGACCAAGTGCTGGAAAGGGGGTCGAGATTTATTTAGGATTTTTGGTCGGTATGGGCGATCAGACTGAAAGGTCTTTTTCCGTGCTGTACATCTCTGAGACTCTATTCCCTCTTGAGTGTATGACACAGGAACAGGAAGAGGCTATTCAGCTTCTGAATTTTGTCAGTCAGCTTGTTTTTTTCAATTACTGAGAGTAAAATACAAAAATACATCATTCAGATTTTGATGGTGTTTTACAGAAACTGGGGAAAGGCCTTTAGTCAAGAGAAGCTGTAAGGAATGTGAAGAGGCCATTCAGGCCCTCGACTCCATTCCACAGGAGCAGCAGGTGAGCACAGAGCTATTGGAACCTGTCAGTCAGTAGCAGGAGGGGGACATCTACTTTCGCAAACCTTGGATCAGGAGGCAGTCACAGAGCTGCCCAAGATTGGGACACAGGAACAGGACGCAGTCATTCAACTGCTTGAGACTGCGACACAGGGACAGGAGGGAGTCACTCAGAGCTCGAAACTGGGGCACAGGGAAATCTGGAGGTTGTGAGGCCCCAGCATCCTGTTATGCAAGGACAGCAGGAGGTGACTCACTCCCCACCAGTATTGGACACTGGGAGAGAAGGGGAGTTTGCTTGGAACAAACAGAAATATATGAATAGGTTGCATTGGTGGTCCATTCAAACCTGCCCCACCATTCACTAAGACCACGTCTGATCTGATGGTGATTCCCTCATTCCATTTTACGGAGACTGTCCTCTCTGCAGCCTCTGCTCCATTTGTTGGTCATGTTGCAGACTCAGATGCTGTAGCAACAGTCACCATGACTCATCCAGAAGGACTGGTCTAACAGGATAAGTCAGGATTTGAGGGGTCCAATGACAAGAATGAAAACACCAAATAAAGGTATTGCCAGATGTTTCGTACTCTCACATTCGCAATCCAACTCGCATAACCAGCCCATCCATTACATATTCAGGATGGAGCACTGTGTAGATCTGGAAAGTGTACAGCTGTATGCAACCCAGCAATGTCGAGAGTGAAACTCTATGCAGCCCACACCAATTCTTGATCTATAATCCTGGACTAAATGTTCAGTGTGAGGAGCTGTGCAGTCCGCACTGGTTCATTCATATACAAACCCAGGCTGTTGCATTGTTTGGTAACACTGTATTAGATCACTGCCCAGTGTGGGGAAATATGTAACCAATGCTGGAAGTGTCAGAATGTGCAGTTCCCATCCATTTACAGCTCCATATCTGTACTGTACATTGACAAGGGGTGCTGCGAATATGAAAATCAATGTGAGGAAGAGATATAAATGGAAACAATTTAAATACCAATAGTTCTGATTAAGGCGCATATCACTCTAGTATTTAAAGTTGAAATAACTGAGGTAATATCCAATGTGGTTTTGTGAACGGTGCAAAGAATTAAGACGGGGATGGTGATGGTTGCACTGTAAGCCTCCAAATAATCAATGGGAATTATAGGAACAAAATTTCAGGGACACCAGCGAGACTTGCAGGAGCAATAGGGTTGTCATAATAGGTGATTTTAATTTTCCGAACATAGACTGGGACTTCCAGATGGGTTAAGAACTTAGGTGGAACTTAATTTGTTAAGTGTGTTCAGGAAAGCTTCCACAAGCAATATTGAGAGGTTCCTATTGGGGAAGGGACAAACTCGACCTACTGTTGGGAAATAAGTTCGGATAGGTGACGGAGGTAAAGTGGGCGAGCATTTTGGGAATAGTGACTAGAGCTGTATTAGTTTTAGAATAGTAATGGTAGGGACAAAATTGGTCCACAGATTCAAGTTCTAAATTGGGGAAAGGCATATGTTGTTGGAATTAGACAGTGGATTGCAGGGGAATTGGAGTAGTTTGTTTCGAGGTAAAAGTGATCCCAGGCAAATGGGAGGGCTTCAAAAGTGAGATAGCTCGAGTTCAAGGTCTATATGTTCCTGTGAGGATGAAGGGAAAGTGAGGCTGGAAGAGAGAACCCTGGATTACAAGAAATATTGAGGCTCTGACCAGAAAAAAAAATGAGGCGTGGCTCAGGTACAGGCAGTTCGTATCAATGGAATCCCTGGAGTTACACAGGGGATAGAGGAGTTTACTGAAGAAGGAAATCAGCAAGGTGAAAAGGGGGTATGAGATAGCCTTGGCTGAGCAGATTAGTGCGAATGCAAATTCAGTACCGAAAAGAAAAAGAACAACCAGAGAGAGAATAGGACGCCTTAAAATCCAAAATGGGCATGCATGTGTAAAACCTCAAGAAATGGGTGAGGTCCTCAATTTCCCCTCTGCGTTTATCATGAAGAATAACATGGAGACCTGTGACCTTTGGGAAGTTAGTTGTGATATCTTGGTACAGTCCATATCACAGTAGAGGTGCTGATGGACATATTAGAATTCATAAAGTCAGATAAATCTCTTGGTCCTGACCAGATATATCTAAGAGCACTGCAGGTGGTGAGAGAAGACAGTTCAGGGCCCAAGGACCCGGAAGACTGGGCGGTAACAAATGGAGTGCCCTTCTTCAAGGGGGGTTGCAAAGAAAAGCCTGGGAAATATATACCAGTAAGCTTCACATCTGTTTTCGGTAAACTGCTTGAGAAGGTTCTGAGATATAAGATATGCATGCATTTGGCAAAACAGAGTTTGACTTGGAGCAGTCAGCATAGCTTTGTGCGTGGCAGATCATGCCTTAGAATTTTTGTTAGAGTTTTTGATGAAGGTACCAGGAAGGTTGGTGGACATCGTCTATATGGATTTCAGTAAGTCTTTTGCTCAGGTTCCACAGGGTAGGCCACTCTGGAAGGTTAGATTACATGGACTCCAATATAAACTGGCAAATTGGCGACACAATTGGCTTGACGTTATCAAGCAATGGCTATGGTGGAGGTATGCTTGTCGGACTGGAGGCCTGCACCTAGTGGAGTGCCTCAGTGGTCGATCCTGGGACCATTGCTGTTCGTTATCTTATACCAATGATTTGGACCAGAGTGCACAATGCAAGGTTAGTAAGTTTGCACATGACTCTAAATTAGGAGGCATCATTTACAGTGAGAAACATTATCAGAAATTGCAGCAGTACCTTGGTCAGCTGAGGAAGTGGGCTCAGAAATAGCAATTTGAGTTTAATACAGATAAGTGTGACGTCTTGCATTTTGGAAAGTCAAGTCCAGGTAGGAGTTTAGTGATGAATGATCGTGCCTTAAGGAGTGTAGTGGAACAAAAGGACGTTGGAGATCAGGTGCACGGTTGCCTGAAATTTGTGTCACAGATACACAGGACAGTGAAAAAGGCTGTTGGCATACTGGCCTTCATCAGGCCATTGAGTATAGACGTTGGAACGTAAGGTTGCAGTTGTACAGGATGTTGGTAAGGCTGAAGTTGGAGTATTGTGTTCAGTTTTGTTCATCTTGCTCTGGAAAGGATATTATTGAACGAGAAAGAGCGTAGAACAAATTTCCAAAGATGTTTCCTGGGCTAAAGCTCTAAGTTATAGGCAGAGGTTGGACAGGTTAGAACTTATTTCTTTACAGCGTAGGAAACTGAGGGGGTTCTTATCCAAGTGCAACTCTTATAAAATTATGAGAGGCGTGCATGGGGTGAATACTTCAATTTTTTTCCCAAGGTTGGGGAATCGAGGACTAGAGGATATCCATTAATGTTTGGAAAGGAAAAAAAAAGTATATAAAAAGGAACCTGAGGGGCAACGTTTTCACATAGAGTGTGGTATGCACACAGACTGAGCTACCAGTGGAAGTGATTGAGGTGGGTACAATAACAACATTGAAAAGGCATTTGGACAATTACACAGATAGGTAAGGATTAGAGGGATACAGAACAAAGGCAAGGGAATGGGGTGAGTCTGGATGGACATTCTGGTTGCCATGGTCCAGTCATACTGGGATTTTCGTGCAATATGACTATAAATGAGTATGTTTTGGAGTGGAGACAGAGTCGGGGAGACTGAGAAAAAATGTCATTGAAGGATATGTTCATAGGTTTCAGAATGCTGATTTGAAGACATTTCGATTGTATCATGCAACACGTGTCAGTACTTTGAAGAATGATGAGTGAAAGGGATATTGCTGTGAGTTCAGGCAATGGAGACTTTTGGATGAGCATTGGTTCTGCAGCTTTGTTACTAGGAGTGAGGACAGCAGAGTCTTTGCCTCACTGGGCTGAATCTAACAAAAAATGTCTCAGTGACATTTTCATTAAGTGTGACAGAGGGATTGTCTGCACGAGGCTGAACTACGTTCCTGGTGCTATCTTACCAAACTCATCTCATTAAATACCCACCCCACTCCATGGTGTCCCTCTCATACAATGCCAGGCCGATCTTCCACCCATCATAACTGGAGGTACTCAAAATCGTCCGGATGCTCCTGGATATTCCATGACCCCTGACACTGGGGCCATCTTTAAAAGGCCAAGGGGCACACGGTTGAGCTTTCTCAGTTTGGAGCTGCCCTGAACAGTTTACCCCGAGCATGGCAGATAAGGGGAAATTACATAACGTTTTTAGACATGGGCACGGAGGTCCTGGTGGATGGGCTATTACAAAAGGGGACCATTCTCTTCCCAGAGGGATCACACCCACAGATCCACCGAGCCTGGTTTGAGCTCAGTGCAGTATCTGCGGTCTGAGTAAATGTCCATCAAAACAGGACAAGCTTCAATAACCTTCCGCACTCTGTTAAGATAAGGGTCACCATGTTCTCTCTGCTCCCTCACACTCACTGTATGTCTGTTATAGCACCGGTTCCCGAACAAGGCTAATGCTCTCCCACTCTCACTACTGCATACAGCACCATCCCTCTCTTTCTCTCAGCATCTCTAATGCCCCCCACAGAGTTATAGAATATTCTGGAGAATGCCAATTATGGAATTTTCCAGATCATGTTCCAACTTATTCCCAGTTGGAGGAAAACGTTTGTGCCCCCGTGTGTAACACGTAAGAGGATGGAGTAGAGGTTTACGACTTTCAAATCACACACAATTGAAATCCATCATGAGGCCATTCAGTACTTCAAACATGCTCCAACATTCAATACGGTTGGAGGTGAAATGATGGTTTTCTCAGCTCCACCTTACAGGAACTTTCAGTCATGCAACTCCCAGCTTCCTGTTACCGAGCAGACGATTCTCAGAAACTTTTTACCCAGTGTATCTTCTTGCATGTGTTCCGAAGTCATTTCCCATGGGGCAGACTCTCCTAACAATATATTTCATCTGCTTTATAAATTCATTCAATAGTCAGCATGCTTTCCACAGACCAATCAAAAACATGCACTTATTTTACGGTTATCGATATCCAATCACAATTAGTCATTCTGGTTATTTCACTTGTCTCACCTTATTGTATTCAGCCAAAGACAGCTTCCAAACACTTGTCTCAATGTAAAATACAATTTCTAGCAGAGAACGTTTTTATCCTCAGCCGTTACCATGACGATTTTCTCAAATATATATTTTACCTTGTCATGAATGTTTCTCTTGCCCTTTGTCTGTGACTGATTCTGTGTGCAACAGTTACACAGTCTCCCACTCAGTTGGCTGGATGGTTGGTTTGTGATGCAGAGGGAGGCCACCAGCGCAGGTTCAATTCCCCACACTGACTGAGGTTACCATGAAAGGGATGTTCTATCAACCTCACCCCATCACCCAAGATGACATTCAGCGTAAACCACCATGAGTGGTTTAACTAATGAGAGCTCTTTGGGCCTCTATTCTATCAATGTTAGCATTTTAATGTTTTTTTTAATTTTTTGACTGAAAAATAGATTTTTATTATTATATTAAAACAAAAACAAAACAACTCAAATAACTGAACAATATTTCACCCATGTGCATGTACATACAAAATAAGTTAAGGTCTATAAACGGACAGAAGAAAAAACAAAAATAAACAATAAATAATAAATAAATAATACAGACCAGAATAAGAAAGTGATAGCTCTTGTATTTCAGACATCATACACAACACGATACCTTTCCTAGCACAGGAAGTGTGGGAGAGATACTAAACGAGTATTTTGCATCAGTATTTACCTTGGAAAAGGATACGGAAGATATCACATGTAGGGAAATAGGTGGTGAGACCTTGCAAAATGTCCACATTACAGAGGAGGAAGGGCTGGGTGTCTTAAAACTGTTAAAGGTGGATAAATCCCCAGGACCTGATTAGGTTTACCCTAGAACTCTGTGGGAAGCTAGAGAAGTGTTTGCTGGTCCTCTTGCTGTGAAATTTGTGAGGTGGATAGTCACTGGTGAGGTGCCAGAAGACTGGAGGTGGCTAACGTGGTGCCACTGTTTAAGAAGGGTGGTAAGGACGTCAGGGAACTATAGACCAATGAGCCTGACGTTGGTGGTGGTCAAGTTGTAGGAGGGAATCCTGAGGGACAGGATGTGCATGCATTTGTAAAGGCAAGGACTGATCAGGGATAGTCAACATGGCTTTGTGCGTGGGCAGTCATGTCTCACAAACTTGATTGAGTTTTTTGAGGAAGTATCAAAGAGGATTGATGAGGGCAGAGGGATAGATGTGATCCATATGGACTTCAGTAAGGGTTTCGACAAGGTTCCCCTTGACAGACTGATTAGCAAGGTTAGGTCTCATGAAATACAGGAAGAACTAGTCATTTGGATACAGAACTGGGTCAAAGGTAGAAGACAGAGTGTGGTAGTGGATGGTTGTTTTTTAGACTGGAGGCCTCTGACCAGTGGAGTGCCACAAGGATCAGTGCTGGATTCACTACTTTTTGTCATTGACATAAATGACTTGGATGCGAGCATATGAGGTACAGTTAGTAAGTTTGCAGATGACACCAAAATTGGAGGTACAGTGAACAGTGAAGAGGTCACCTCAGATTACAACAGGATCTTGACAAGATGGGCCAATGGGCTGACAAGTGGCAGATGGAGTTTAATTCAGATAAATGCGACGTGCTGCATTTTGGGAAAGCAAATCATAGCAGGACTTACACACTTAATGGTAAGGTCCCAGAGAGTTTTGCTGAACAAAGAGACCTTGGAGTGCAGGTTCATAGCTCCTTGAAAGTGGAGTCGCAAGTAGATATGATAGTGAAAAAGGCGTTTGGTATGCTTTCCTTTATTGGTCAGAGTATTGAGTACAGGTGTTGGGAGGTCATGTTGCAGCTGTACAGGATATTGGGTAGGCCACTGTTGGAATATTGCGTGCAATTCTGCTCTCCTTCCTATCGGAAAAATGTTGAGAAACTTGAAAGGATTCAGAAAAGATTTATAAGGATTGGAGGATTTGACCTATAGAGAGAGGCTGAATAGGCTGAGGCTGTTTTCACTGGAGCTTCGGATGCTGAGGTATGACATTATAGAGGTTTTCAAAAGTATAGGGGGCATGGATAGAGTATATTGGCAAAGTCTTTTCCCTCGGGTCAGGGAGTCCAGAAGTGAAGGGCACAATTTTAAGGTGAGAGGAGTAAGATATAAAAGAGACCTACAGGGTAACTATTTCACGCAGAGGTTGATACGTGTATGTTATGAGCTTCTGGATTAGTGGTGCTGGAAGAGCACAGCAGTTCAGGCAGCATCCAAGTAGCTTCGAAATCGACGTTTCGGGCAAGAATAATTTATTCCTGATGAAGGGCTTTTGCCCGAAATGTCGATTTCGAAGCTACTCGGATGCTGCCTGAACTGCTGTGCTCTTCCAGCACCACCAATCCAGAATCTGGTTTCCAGCATCTGCAGTCATTGTTTTTACCTATGTAATGAGCTGCCAGGTGAAGTGGGGGAGGCTGGTACAAGTGCAACATTTAAGAGGCATTTGGATGAGTATATTGAATAGGAAGGGTTTGGAGGGTTATTGGCCGGGTGCTGGCAGGTGGGACGAGATTGTATTGGGGTATGTGGTCGGCATGGACGGGTTGGACCGAAGGGTCTGTTTCCATGCTGTACATCTCCATGACTCTATGACTTGTATTAATCTCTGTTTTTGGGGCACCATACTGGTGAGAGAGTCCAAAGGGATATTCTCCATGATGAGCTTACAAAGACCCAACACATCCTGGGAGTTTCAGACATCCAACACAACAGAATATTATTTCCTAGTACAGAAAGTAAGGATATATTTTTTCCCATGTGCATCTGCGTAAGATACTCTGGGCAGGCGCAGGAAAATAGAAACGGTGTCTATCTCCAATTCGGTCCTCAAGACCCACTCTACCACACCGAACACAGTGATCCAATATATCCAAAGCCTGCAGCAGGACCACATGCAATGAGTAAGAGTGCCTGTAGTCAATCTGTATTTATGACATGCTGAAGATAATCCCACATTGAATTTTGAGAGAAAATCTGGTGTTAGATAGACCCTATGAAGAATTTGCAACTGCATGGAATTGGTCCTATTACAGATCAAAATCCTTCGAGCATTTTCACAAATATCCTCCCATGTCTCTAAAGAGATCTAAAACCCCCCAACTCTCCCGCACAGACATCAGGAAGTTGCACAGTCTTGTCTGAGGGGACACTCTCCAACAAATGATAAAGGGTACTGACACAGAGTGTATTCTTAGCAATAAGCACCCACTTCTCTGTATTGGACCTGTCAGAGTCTGTTAAAAGTGTGTGTTTTTAAAATCAAATCTCTAATCTGGAAAGAAAACACAGAAGAAATCTCTACTAGATACTTCATACTTACGAGTTATTTGATCAAATTATTTCATTGTTTATCCCTCAAGTAACACGTGGTGGCTCAGTGGTTTGCACTGCTGCCTCAGCGCACCAGGATCATGCGTTTGGTTCCAGCCTTGGGTGACTGGCTGTGTGGAGTTAGTATGTTCTCAACTGTGACTGCGTAGGTTTCCTCCTACGGTCACAAAGATGTGCAGGTTAGATGAATTGGCCAATGCTAAATCACTCAAAGTTTTCAAGGATCTGTAAGTTCAGACTTTAGTCAGGATAAATATAGGATGGTATTGGGAATGAGTCTGGGTGGGTTACTCTTCAGAAGTTCGAAGTTAACTTGCTGGGCCCAAGGGCTTGTATCCACACTGTAGGGATTCTACTAATTCTAAATCACCCAAGCAAGGTACCGCCCTGGCTGCCTATAGTTTAAACCAGGAATCCATTATCCCCGGTTGGCAACCTGGTATAGCAATTAAAGCGGGAAGAAACATGGTTTTGTCTCTATTGCCCTCGTTCTGACGCATCGTTCTTCAAGTTTTAACAGTATTGATAATCGTTAGTTTTTGACAATACTCCATAAATGTTGACATTTTATTCAAAATTTGGGAGAAGATTTGTAGCTCGGGTGCTCGTTGTTGTGGTTCTGCACGCCGATCTGGGAATTTGTCTTGCAAACTTTTCGTCCCCTGTCTGGGTGACATCCTCAGTTCTTGGGAGCCTCCTGTGAAGGGCTTCTGTGATGTTTCCTCCGGCATTTATAGTGGCCTATCTCTGCCGCTTCTGGTTGTCAGTTCCAGCTGTGCTCTGTAGTGGCCGGTATATTGGGTCCAGGTCGATGTGTTTGTTGCAAAAGTTAGAACAAACAGTCTGACCGCAAATTCAACCCAAACTCTGGGTCAGATATGTTGATGACACCTTTGTAATAATTAAAAACACAGAAATAGAGAACACACACCAGATCATGAACGCCACACTCACAGGAATCCGATTCACGAGAGAAGAAGAAAAGGACAACCAACTCCCATTCCTAGATGTGATGGTACAGAGAACACCAAACGGAGAATTCACCACAAAGGTTTACAGGAAAGGCACACACACAGACCAAGTCCTGAACTACGGAAGCAACCACCCCAACACACACAAACGAAATTGCATCAAGACACTATTCAAAAGGGCCACAACACACTGCAGCACACCAGAACTGCAAAAAGAGGAAGAGGAACACCTATACAATGTACTTGCCAAAAACGGATACCCTCGCAATTTCATCAACAGATGCTTAAGAGAAAGGCAACGGAACGAGGACATGCCGCAACCCAAAGGACTAGCCACACTCCCATACATCAGGAGCATTTCTGAACTGACAGCCAGACTACTGCGACCACTAGGACTCATAGCTGCACACAAACCAACAGCCACTCTCAGACAACAACTCACCAGAACGAAGGACCCGATACCCAACATGAGCAAAACCAATGTAGTGTACAAAATCCCATGCAAGGACTGCACAAGACACTGCATAGGACAAACAGGAAGACAGTTAACGATCCGTATACAAGAACACCAACTATCCATGAAACGACACGACCAGCTATCCTTGGTAGCCACACACGCAGATGGCAAGCAACATGAATTCGACTGGGACAACACTACCATTATAGGACAAGCCAAACAGAGAACAGCCAGGGTATTCCTAGAGGCATGGCGCTCATCCACAGACTCTATCAACAAACACATCGACCTGGACCCAATATACCGGCCACTACAGCGGACAGCTGGAACTGACAACCGGAAGTGGCAGAGAGAGGTCACTATAAATGCCGGTGTGAACAGCACAGAACGCTTCACAGGAGGCTCCCAAGCACTGAGTATGTCACCTAGACGGGGCGAAACGTTTGCAAGACAAATTCCCAGCTCGGCGAACAGTTGTCATTTTATCTAAGAACAACAGACTAATAAGGGTTCACTTTGTCTGAGAGGGCTCAATGTCTAGCCCGATTGACGCCGAGACATCTGCGGCCCAGGCACGAACATAGGATAATAAAAAAAGCATAATTGATTGCTTTTAATCGGGGAGATCTACCCCCACACTCTGTGGGGTAGTTGCAATTTTGTTAGCTTGATAAAGAATCGCTAAATGTGACAAATAAAAGAGCTAAACCAGCCATTAAGTATCCTAAACATCTGTCTGGGAAACATCAAAGAAAACATTCACATTGGGTATAGGAAATGACGAAGGACATTCATTTTAATAACAGCTATCTGACCTAGCCAGGATATTTGAAATGCCTGCCATCTTTGAAGGTCTTGTTTAATTTTGTCAAACAAATGGACACAGTTCACGTTAAATAAATGATCAAAGACAGATGTAATGAATATACTGAAATAGAGAAACCACCCGCGTGACCATTTAAAAGGAAACCAGGATTTGCCCTCAGTATCAGGTATTTCCCTAAGATCTCCCATAGGCATGGCCACCAACCTTGTACAATTAATCTTATCACCCACAAAGGCAACAAGCGAATCAATGCATTGCATCACATGAACAACTGAAATTACTGGATTTGACAAAAAACATAAGACCCTAATCTGCATACAATGTAATCTTACGTGACGTCTATCCCACCTCTGGGGCAGATATGTTAGCATCCCTAAGGATGGCCTCCGCCAGTGGCTCCATCCCCAACGTAAACAATAATGGTGAAAGGTGTCAACCTTTGCGCTGCCTGGAGAAATATTAATATTACTGGTTGGCACACCATTAGTGAGAACCGCAGCCAGAGGATCGCGGTAAAGGACCCTCACCAACTTGATAAAAACTTTGCGTATACCAATGCGTCCTAATGTACAGAAGAGATCCAGCCACTCAACCCAATCAAATGCCTTCTCTCATCTAAAGAGATCAATAATCCCTGGACAGATTGTTGTTAACACTCTTGGATCATATTGAGTAAATTCTTAACAGTGTAGGAAGATCTGAGGCCCTTTATAAAGCATGTTTGGTCCTCTTTGGTTATGGAAAGCAGCAAAGTTCCCACCTTAATGCACGGATCTCAGACAGGATTTTGAGACCATCATTTAAACGTGAGATTGGGTGGGTTCCAAGATGGCGGTGACCCAGCAAGTCTGAGTCTACAGTGCTCCTCCCAAGACTTGGGGAAAGTGGTTCACCCACCCCCACCACACTCACCAAATCATTTAAAATAGCTGTTTCATTGAATTAGTTGCTTCGCATTAAATTTAAACAATCTAATCTTTAGTAAAACTGACCAAAGGGAAGGGATCCCGCAGCTCTCAGCAAGCAGGAACCCTTCCCCCACCCTCTCCAGCTACAGCAGAGGCGTCCACAGCCGCCCCAGGGGACTTACCTACGGTGGCGAGCCTTGTGGAAATCATCTCTAAACTTGATGCGAAGATCAACGCTTTCATTGAAGAATCCCGAAGTCAATGGGACTCACTCTTGGCCGCGCTGCAAAAGCACGACCGAGACATTAAAGAAATCGAGCGCCGGGTTGGAGAGGTGGAGCTAAAGGGCGTGACCTCCAAAACTACAGCGCAATCGGCTGTGGATCGGATCCGGACTCTCGAACAGTGAGTCCGGACCTTAGTGAATCACATTGACGACCTCGATAATTGAGGTCGTCGAAAAAATATTCGTTTGCTGGGCCTTCCCGAACGGGAGGAGGAAGGCCAGCTGACAGCATTCCTCGAGCAGTGGCTGCCACAGCTTTAAAATCTGGAAGCTGGATCAGGCCCAGGTAAGGGTGGAATGGGCCTACCGGGTCGCAATACGCGGGCCCGGCTCGAACCAACGCCCACGCCCGGTCCTGTTCCGGCTGGAGAGCTATAGGGAGAGGCAGATACTTCTAGAAGCTTCGAGAAATCTTGGAAAAGATTCCCAAGCTATGATCTATAAAGGATCCAAGATCATGTTATTCCAGGACTTTTCCCCGGCTCTGGTCCGAAAGTAGAAGGCATTCGATGAGGCGAAGAAGCGTTTCAGGGACTTAAATATTCATGACTCCTGACGCTACCCAGCGACACTACGCTTTAACCATGAAGGAACCGTGTATAACTTCGGATCGCCAGAAAAGGCTAAGGAATTCTTGGACTCCCTTAGATAAATTGTAAGAGATAATGGATGTTGGTTTGCCTTTGCCCCACTCCGGTTTATATCTCCCCCGCCCAACTCTTTTTTTCTTTTTTCTTACCTGATTATATATATATATATATATTATATAGATATAAGCCAGGGGCTTTAGTTAATGTTGGTGGTGGGAGGTGTTTACCTTATTCTATTTTACCTCTGTCTCTAGGAACGGGGTTGTTTTCCCTTGTTATTTTGTATTATTATATTTAATTATTATTTGTTAAGGTTGTAATTTTATAGTTATATATGTTTATACATGGTATTAACATTACCAAATATATACAGGTGTTGGTGTGGGTGGGAGGAGTGTGGGGATAGGATGCTCACTGTTAACTCTAGCTTTGGATTATATCTGAATTCTCCTCATCTTATTGAGGAGCGCCTGGATCAAGGGTGGCGCATTGGTTGGGCGAGGATATGATGGACGTTTGGAAAGGAAGTGACAACTCCTGGGAACAAGGGGCAAAATCTCCATTTAAATACTTATTTTTATTATTTTTTTTTATTATACTGGTGCAAGTTAAAAACAATTAATAAAATATCGAGATCTAATACCTGGTGTCAGTAATAGACATCGTGTATTCAATGTCGATTATAGATGTCGATCTCCTTCCCCAGTGTACTTTCAGGAAGTGAATCCCCTGTGCTTTCCTGTCTGGCCTTAAAAGTGACTCCAGACACAGAGACATGTGAGAAACTCTTCAATGGTCTCTGAAACAGGCAAGCAAGACACTCTATTGTATCAAACTGCTCCGAGGTCTTAAAGGATAAACCCGGAGAGAATAGCCGGCACCAGCCTCGTTATCAGAAAAGGGAACGGGAAACACAATCCTGTAGACCCTGCAGAGAACTCCTTCCTAACAGCTGAGAGCTTGTGACAAAATTTACAGAGCTTTCCCACACACTGTACAGAAGCATCGGGAAAGGAATATGGCATACAACTCATTGAGCTTTCCCTATTCCAGTTAATGGCCGAACATCTCCTCAACGCAGTTTTCCCCATAAAATATACATATCCCTTAATATGTTTAAACATTGTGAACCATAAAATGAGAACTGCTGTTGTCCATTCAGCCCACCAGTTTTGCGCCTCCATTCTATGTACAGGCAGTTCACTGATAACGCGTGTTGATTCAATACAATTCGGCTGCAATGCAATTCATGAATCTTTTTCTATAAAGTGAACTGGCGTTCACTGTGACGCGATTCCTTGGCTGGCACCAGCTGAACAGCAAACCCAGCCTCAGAAACCCTCTATCTACAAAAGGTACAATCAATGTGTTCAGCTAAAACAGCAGTGCAATTGGCTCTGCAGGCCTTGAAACTGAGCCTGATCTGGGAATTGTAGCCCATATTTAAAAAGAACTTTATTTCAAACTGTGGGGAGAATCTTGGAGAGAACTGGAATTCAGCATCGGTATCACATGGTCAGTCAGCCCCCGCATGCTTTCTGGTGAAGATTGTGGTGAAAGGTACAGTGCACCAGTGAGTGACTGTAGTGTGAAAGCATTACATTTACAGCATTGTTCCATTACAACATGTAATTTAAAGATTTATTTAGACTGTCCTATTGTGTGTTAGACAAAATTTAATTTTTGAGTTTTACTGATATTTATGGGAGTTCTCCACTTACCCTCTTTTTTCCATAGACCCCACTATTAATATTGCACGGTTTGCTACAACACAGTGTTGAACAGGAACACAGCTAATGCGTTATTGGAGAACAACCTGAATAATAGCTGATTCTTCCATCTTCACACCATATTCCTGCTTTCTCCCTATCCCTTTAGTTTCGAGAAATCCTTATTTATATTCAGCGCCTTGGTATCCACAGCCTGATCTGGGAAAGAGTACCCCTGGTTCGCCAGTCTCCAAGTGCAGGCATTTATTCTCATCTCAATGCAAAGTGGCCTGTCTGTACCGAATATTGTCACCCCTTGTTTTAGACGTCCCAGCCACGGGAATTACCATCCCTGCTTCTAATCTGTCTCGCCCAGTCAGAGTGTTATATATTTCACTGAGATTTCCACTCATTTTCCTCAACCCCATTGAATACAGGTCCAGTTACCCCAAGCTCTGCTCCCACAACAAGTCTGTCATCCCAGAGATCAGTCTGGTCATCCTTTGCTGCTCTCCCTCAATGTCAGGTTTTTCGTCTGTTAGGAAAAGAAACCAAAACTGCACACAATACTGCACAATGTTCGAGATGGGGTCTCACCAAGACTCTGTACAGGTGCAGTAAGATACATTTACTCCTGTACTCAAATCCCCCTGAAATGAAGGTGAATACAGCATTTATCTTCCCTCCAGCTTTCTGCTCCGGCAATAATGCTTTAAGTGATTGGTGTACAGCGAGATCCAGATTCTTTTCAAAATTACAGTTCCCCATGTGCTGGGTCTACATACAATTGTCAGCGTGCCAATGCCATTCCCAGTATTGACTTCTGGCTTCAGAACTCACTGTCACACATGAACTCGGAGGGCTATGCAGAAATAAACAAAAATGCGGCTTAAGTTAATTTATAGTGCAACATTTTTCAACCATTCCTTTTTCAAATGAGAGGCTGCCAGTCCATTGTTCCCATCAAAGTACGCAACATCTCATCTCTCCCATTACTCTCCACCTGCCACGTATTTGCCCAGTCACTCCACTTGTCTCGATCACCTTGGAACTTCTTTACATCGTCCTCATCCACACACAGGCTGACACCGTTTAGTGCTGGCAGCAGACTTGGGAATATTGCATTTGCGCCCCTCATCCAAAGATATGATGTGTATTGGGAATAGCTGGAGCCCAAGACACGATCCTTACAATATCCTCCAAGCCTTCCATTTAAAAATAAAACATTGCTTATTCCGACTCACTGTTTCCTGCCAGCTCTCCCATTCTAAATCTAAGACCATATATGAGTCCGCGTCCCATAGGATTCGAATTTGCACAATAGGCTTGGGGCTTTATCAAAAATCTTTCCTTTAATCCACTCGCATTGCATTGATACCTCCTACATAATTTTGCTAAAAGCCACTTTCTCAAATATGATTCCCATTTCAGAAATCTCTGTTGACTTTGTCGATGCCCATTAATTTCAGTCCAATACTTTCTCTAAACTGTTTAGTTGTTATTTTCATTCTATTCCCTTTTTCTCACAAGACCAAAGTTCCCGAGTATGACAAGGAAGTTTTCTTTTTGGTTTTGTTTTCTTCTGTGAAGGCATAAATAAAGTATTTGCTCCATAGTTCTGCCATTTCCCCGTCCTCAATGAGCTGGTATCAGACTGTAAGAAATCTGCAACATTTTTTTCTCTTAATTTTGCCTTTGACATATTTCCAGAAAATATTACAAGTTCTCTCTTATCAACTTTGTTAAGATAATCTTCAGAAACCCATCAATTCCTACCTTAAACTACTCAATGATTGACCTTCCACAGCCATCCAATCACGGAAGCACAGACTCTGTACTACTAGAAATGCAGCACAGTCTACATTCGGCCCACTTTCCGATACAAGACCTTAGCCGTGAATCTTAAAGCATTTGACGTGCACAACTGTGTCATTTCTAATGGTTTGAGGTTAGCATGACAACTCCACTCTCAAGAATTGCATTCCAGACCCCAACACGCTCTGGTTGAAAAACAATTCTCAAATCTTCACGAAACCGTAAGTCCTTCACTTTTAAAGTGTGGCCCTTTGAGTAACAGCAACAGTTGCTGTCTATCCACCTTGTCCATGCACCTCGTAATCCTATTCTTCTGAATCACAGACCTCGCAGCCTTCTCTCCTCCAAACTAAACAACCTGAGGGTATTCAGCCTCTCTCCATAGCTGATATGCTCCATCCAAGGGAACATCTCTGCACCGCCTGCACTACAATCACATCCTTCCTGTAATATTGTTCCCAGACCTACACACAGTATTCCATCTTGCCATCACCAAAGCTCTGCATAGTTCTTATAATCTATGCCTCGATTAATAAAGGCTATGCTTACATTCCCCCAGCCTTTCCCACCTTTCCCAGATTGTGTATAACCTGTGCAGTCGCATTTAGTGATGTGTGGAGAAGCACCCTCTGAGCTTTCTAGTGTGCTGCCATTCATTGAGAACTCCCCTGTCTGGTTCCTTCTTCCAAAGTTGCATCACCTCATATTTATCAGGGTTACATTCCATCTGACATTGATCCACCCATCTGACCATTCCATCAGTGTCTACCTGTAACATAAGGCCTTCCTCCTCACTGCCAAACACCCGGCTAATTTTTGTATCAAATACAAACTTATTTATTGCACACCCCATCCCTCGTCCATATTTACAGCTGCATCATTTATGAATACCACAAATAATAAGGATAAAAATCTCTCAACATCAGTTACATCACGTGGTTGTGCACGTTGATGAAGAAGCAGCGTTTCAAAAGCTAGTGCTGCCGAATAAACCTGTTAGACTATGTCTGGTGTTATGCTATTTTTAGATTTATCCATCGCAGCCCAACACAAGCACCTCCGAATCACAAATAATAAGTGACCTAGCACTGATGCCCATTGGTACAGCATTGGACTCTAGCCTCCAGTCACACAAACAGCCTTCTACCACTCTCTTTTTTTCCGACTACTAAAGTTGATTTAGATGCAACTTGACCAGTCGCCAATGAGTCCTCCGTGTTCACTGGTTATTCTGTTCCACTTGACACACTTGTAGGTTATCTGGGGATTCTCTGTAATCTTGTCCATAAGACCATAAGACCATAAGACATAGAAGTGGAAGTAAGGCCATTCGGCCCATCGAGTCCACTCCGCCATTCAATCATGGCTGATGGGCATTTCAACTGCACTTACCCACATTCTCCCCGTAGCCCTTAATTCCTTGTGAAATCAAGAATTTATCAATTTCTGCCTTGAAGACATTTAGCATCCCAGCCTCCACTGTACTCTGCGGCAATGAATTCCACAGGCCCACCACTCTCTGGCTGAAGAAATGTCTCCGCATTTCTGTTCTGAATTTATCCCCTCTAATTCTAAGTCTGTGTCCACGGGTCCTAGTCTCCTCGCCTAACGGACACAATTTCCTAGCGTCCACCCTCTCCAAGCCACATATTATCTTGTAAGTTTCTATTCGATCTCCCGTTAATCTTCTAAACTCCAATGAATACAATCCCAGGATCCTCAGCCGTTCCTCATATGCTAGACCTGTCATTCCAGGGATCATCCGTGTGAAACTCCGCCGGACACGCTCCAGTCCCAGTATGTCCTTCCTGAGGTGTGGGGACCAAAACTGGACACTGTACTCCAAATGGGGCCTAACCAGAGCTCTATACAGTTTCAGTAGTGCAACGGTGCTTTTAAATTCCAACCCTCTTGAGATAATTGACAACATTGCATTCGCTTTCTTAATCACGGACTCAACCTGCATGTTTACCTTTACAGAATCCGCAACGAGCACTCCCAGATCCCTCTGTACTTTGGCTTTATGAATTTTCTCACCGTTTAGAAAGTAGTCCATCCTTGTATTCTTTTTTCTTTATTTGTTTTGTCCTGCCTTGCCCCTGTTTTAGTCAGTCCCCTCCACGCACAGAATTTCCTCCTTATTGCAGACTTAAATGGTTTGTCCCTTATCCTGTCATTATTTCCCTTGAATATGGATTAGACAGCCTGATAAATTTTCTGTTAATTTCCAACTTGCCGTATGCTTTGTGAGTTTTATAAAGTTCACAGTGACCCACAGCTGATTCGTTGAAACTCTACAGAACACAGGCCGAGTTTCCTCATCACGCAATCTCGCCATCTGAGGGATTTATCTGGATAATGTCCATTGCACTTCCTTTGTGGTCAGTATATTCTTTCTTAGATTTGGTTACCAAAACTGTTCTCAATACTTTAGGTACAGTCTTACCAACACTCTGTGAAACTGCTACAACATGTCTTTTCATCTATATTCTGACACCCTTAAAGGAAGGCAAACCAAACTTTAAGGTTCCACTTGCATATATTCCTCCAAATACCCTTCACATCATTACATTTTCGAACTCACTGTGTGAGTTCTTATAGAAAGCCTTCTGATAATCTAAAATATGCCAATTCTACTGGATCCCCATTATCTATGCTGTAAGAATCAACTTCAAACAATTCCAAAGTTTGGCAAGTATGATTTCCCTTTCAGAAATGCATACTGAGTCTCTCCAATGTTGCTGTTAATGTCTAAGTATCCAATATCACATCCTATATAACAGATTCCAACAGTTTCCCGACCAATGTAAAGTTAATTTGTCAGCAGTTCTCCACACTATCTCTTCTTCCCTTTGTAGATGCTTGGATCCCTACCATTCATCTATAGTGCTTGTATCACGATTACGAATATACAATTATATACACCAGCTTCCAGACTCTACAGAATGTACAGGAAAATAGAACGCAGTCATCGACAATGCAATCAATACTTCTATTTGTGATTTATTTCTGAAGATTTTGGTATGAAGTACATCTGGTTTGTCAAGGTTAGCAATGCTCAATCCGGCTGCATGTTCAATATTGCCTTGTTACTGATATGAATTGACTTTATGTCTTTCCTTCCACAAGTCCTATACGGTCACTTCGTATTTCTGGGTGATTTTCTGGATCTTACTCCATTAAGACAGATGGAAAGTAACTGGGCATTTGCTTTCCCATTTCCCTGTTATCCACCATAAACTCGTCTCTCCCGATTGCAAATTTCCACATTTGACATTTTTTTTTTCTTTTGAAATATAGATCATAGATTTTTGCAGTCTTTGTGTTCCTGTTTGTTTGCATGCATGTTCGCTTTTTGATTTCCTCATCAGTTTCATGGCCCTCCTTTTCTGGATTGCAATTTTCTGAGAATTCTTATGATTCCACAATGTCTGGAATTCTTCTGAAGTCACTTCCTGTGATTAATATATTCTTTAATTTGTTATGTTAGTCATCATTAAGTCACTTACTCACTCTTTGGTGTTTTCACCTGAAATAAGTAGACATATCTTTCAGACTATGCAGTATTGCTATAAATCTCCTGGTCCTGACCAGATCTATTCAGGAGCACCGCACGTGGACAGAGAAATAATAGTGGGGCCCCTGGTTGGTACTTTTGTATCATCGGTAGCCACCGGGTGAGGTCCTGGAGGACTGGAGGGTAGCGAATGCCGTGCCTTTATTCAAGAAGAGCTGCAAAGAAAAACCTGGGCCCTATAGACCAGTCAACCTGACATCTCTAGTAGGTAGGTTTCTTGAGAAGATTCTGAGAGAGAGATGATATACATGCATTTGGAAAGGCAGGGTGTGAATATGAGCAGTCAGCACGTCTTTGTGCATGGGGGATCATGGTTTAAAAATTTGTGAGTTTGCTTTGGTGAAATGACCAGTAACTTTGACAAGGGCATGGTGGTATACGTAGTGTATATGGATTTCAGTAAGGCCTTCAGTAAGGTACCACGTGGTAGGCTGCTCTGGAAGTTTAGATCATATGGAATTGAGGGGGAGCTGGCAAATCAGATCCAAAATTTGCTTGATGGTAGGAAATATAGAGGAATAGTGGAAGCATACTTATACAGACTGAAGGCCTGTGACGAGTGGAATGTCTCAGGAGTCAGTTCTGGGACTATTGCTGTTTGTTTTATGCATGTGTATTGTATATATATTTGCAGATAAGTGCCAGTTCTTGCATTTTAGAAAGTCAAATCAAGGTTGGAGTTTCATGGTGAATGGCAGGGTCTTAAGGAGTGTATTGAGACAAAGGGACTTTTGGATTCAGGTTCAAGGTTCTCTGAACGTGGAGTCACAGGGAGATCGGGCAGTGAAAAAAGCATTTGCACACTGGCCTTCATCAGTCAGAGTATTGAGTATCGAAATTAGGGAGTTAGTGGGCGGCACGGTGGCACAGTGGTTAGCACTGCTGCCTCACAGCGCCATAGACCCGGGTTCAATTCCCGCCTCAGGCGACTCTCTGTGTGGAGTTTGCACATTCTCCCCGTGTATGCGTGGGTTTCCTCCGGGTGCTCCAGTTTCCTCCCACACTCCAAAGATGTGCAGGTCAGGTGAATAGGCCATGCTAAATTGCCCGTAGTGTTAGGTAAGGGATAGATGTAGAGGTATGGGTGGGTTGCGCTTTGGCGGGGCGGTGTGGACATGTTGGGCCGAAGGGCCTGTTTCCACACTGTAAGTAATCTAATCTAATCTAATCTTGTGTTGCAGTTATACAGGATGCTGGCGAGGCAATACTGGTCGTGTTATGTTCAGTGTTGTTCACTTTGATTTCGGAAGAATGTTATTAAACTGGAAATAGTGCAGAAGAAATTTACAAGGATGTTGTCCGGACTCAATGGTCTGAGATATAGTGAGAGGTTCGGCAAGCTAGGAGATTTTACTTTAGAGTGTATGAGACTGAGGGGTATCTGATAGAAGTGTATAGGATCATGGGAAGTACAGATAGAGTGAATGCACTCAGTCTTTTTTTCCACAGGATTGAGCAACCTATGGACTCGTGGGCGAAATTTAAGATCCATGAGGATGGCTGTGAGCAAAGGTTCCGCAGAAAAAAAAACTGTGCAATATATATGTGATGGAAATTTTCTGTTTTGGGTAAGAAGAAACAGCAGAAATGTATTTAAATGCAAGGAGAATGCAGAACTCAATGGTACAGAGGGATTTGTGTGTCTTAGTACATGAATCACATCAAATTAACCTGAAGATATAGCAAATGATTTGGAAGGTAAATGTCGTGATCCTGTTCCGTGCAAGGGGTGTTTGTGTATGATCTTAGCGATGTTTTCTGCATCAGTACAGGGCATTGCTGAGATTACATCTGTTGTATTATGTGTAGTTATAACTGCCAAAACTGAAAATAAAACAGTAAAAGGGAAGCTGAGGGGCAATTTCTTTTACACACAGGATGGTATACATATTGAATGAGCTGCCAGCAGAAGTGTTTGAGGGAAGTACATTCACAAAATTTAAAATGTATTTGGACAAATACACGGATAGGAAAGAATAAGATGGATATGGGGCAAGGGCAGGGAAATGGGGTTAATGTGAAGGAACATTTTGTTCGAAATGGACCAGTTTGGGCTGAAGGGCCTTTCTCTGAGCTGTCGGACTCTATGACTCTCACAATCATTGCTTCTCCCATTGAATGTTATATCATACTTCCCCAATCCATTGGAGTGAACTTGACCCTCCAGCCTCCGGGCTTCCATGATGCGTGACCAGAATGTTCAACATTCGATATTGTATTCAGACGCTGTGTAAAAATGCAACATATTGATGTCACTATTCCTCCAAAGCTGCTTCAGAGCAAGGTTATTAATGAGTCCTCCTAACAACACAACACCAAATCTGAACTAATGTGCTCTCGAGTTTGGTTCACAACATACTGTTCAACCTACCTGATATACACTTACGGAAGTTATTCTTCACAGTTTCAGTGCAATTTGAGACCATCTATTATTACTGCATCACACACGATTATTTGTTACTCATTCACAGGATGAGGGGGTGGGCGTCCCTGGATAACCAGCATTTATTGCCCATACCAGAGGGCAGTTAACAGTCAGTAGTGTTGTCTTGAGTCTGGAGTCACTTGCAGGCCACACCAGGTAAGGACAGCAGTATCTTTCCCTCAAGGATATCAGTGAATCAGATGAGTTTTTCCAACAATCGACAATGGATTCCTGGTCATCATAAACCCTTGATTCCAGATACATATTGAATTCAAATTCCACCATGGCAGGAATTGAATTCATGTCCCCAGAATATTACCTGGGTCTTTCGGTTAAGACCCCAGCGATAATATCACTGTGTCATTGCTCCCCCTTGCATATACTTGCATACCTAATTTCCAGAGCATATGTTGTAAAGTATTTACGTGACAGATTTGGTTTTGATATATTACACAATGATGTTTGCTTCACCTTGCTATTTGTAAGATCCACCCAAACTGATTCTGTGGGAAGTGATGGAAAGGGTCTGTGGCGTTATTACCGATAGACTTGGACAAGACATTCAGGGAGACTCACCTCAACGCTGAGATGATCTGAAGAATTAGTCAGCAATACAGGACAAGCATCAATATCTTTCCCCTCCACTTTGCCAGGATAAGTGTCACCATATTCTTCTGCTCCCTCGCACTCACTGTATATCTGTTATAACCCCTACCCCTGAACAAGGCTCACACTCTATCTCCAAATAAAGCTCAAGCACGACGACACTCACTGTTGAATTCAGCACCTTCCTTCCCCCACTTTTTTCTGTCACTGACGTAATAGCCCCGCACATTAATACCACTGCATGGATACAACACTGTGATCAGACTGCCTCTGGACATCTCACCCTTCACCCTTCCCCTATACCAGCATTAACATCAGGGACACCCACTCCCACCCTCACTCCGTCCCTCCTCTTCTCCCATTCCAGGAGAAACATCCTGGAATAGGACATAAAAGGCCAAGCCGGGTTTTAGAGTGCCCGATATTCGTTCCCTCACTCTCTACCTCGACATGTGGTGAGGATCCTGGAAAGAGCCAGAGAGGACCAGGACACCTCGTGCGGAGATTCTGAAACATCGACGTCCCACCATCCAAGTAAGCAGCAATGTTCAGGAAAGAGCAATTCTCAATTTAAACTTGCTGGGAGTTCCAATCTCATCTCTCTCACTTTTCAGGCTTAGTTAAAAGCATTAATGAAAGACTAAAAGTAAAAATAATGTTTATTCTCTTCAGTAAAAATGTTAAAAAGAAAAAAATAGATGATATAAGTTCATTACAAAAAATCTAAAACATGACGTTCATTCAAAATTATGGACAATCCTCGTAAATACTCGACATCATTTCTCTCAATAAATCTTCTTACCAGTGTTTGTATTCTAGCATCTGCTTCTTTAATTTCAAAGGAATATCGTGCCCTGCTATCAGATGCTCATCGTAAATGTCCCTTCCTCTCTGAACTTTTCGTAAACTGTCAATATATTTCCAAATAACTAGCTGTTCCACATCAAGTTCGCATTGTCATCTCCTGTGGGCAGCTTCTGCATTATTGTGTCTGTTTTGTCCTCATTGTTTAAAGTTCTTTCATATAAATTCCACATTCCAACTGGAAAAAGCGTAATCATTTCCTCTACGTAATCTAATACCTCCATAGTTATCCTCGAACCAGTCCAGCAGCGGTTGCAATTCATCTGGAAGCGCATCAGACAAATGTTCAATAGCTTCATGAACGTTTTCAATGTGAATAAATGCAAGACCAATGATCATTTTAGCTCTGAAAGAAAACTCTGAGTCAGTGTTATACTTACTCAAGGTGTCTTTTTAACATTTTTACTGAAGGGAATAAACATTATTTTTAGTTTTATTGCTTTGATTAATGCTTTTATCTAAGCCTGAAAAGGAATAAATATGATCTATGTGAGGTCATCAACAAATTACAATCTATTCTAATGAACCGGATGAAGGAGATGGAGCTTAGTTTGATCATGCACCAGGATAGTCATTCAATAAGATGTCAAATGGAGACAGAGTGTCTGCAATGGGATACAGACAGGAGGAGGGCAGAGCGTCTGCAATGGGATGCAGACAGGGGACGGCAGAGCATCTGCAATGGGATACAGACAGTGGACGGAAGTCTGTCTGCAGTGAGATACAGATGGAGGATGGCAGAGCGTCTGCAATGGGATACAGACAAGGGAGGGCAGGGCGTCTGCAATGGGATACAGACAGTGGATGGAAGTCTGTCTGCAGTGAGATACAGATGGAGGATGGCAGAGCATCTGCAATGGGATACAGACAAGGGAGGGCAGGGCGTCTGCAATGGGATACAGACAGTGGATGGAAGACTGTCTGCAGTGAGATACAGATGGAGGATGGCAGAGCATCTGCAATGCGATACAGACAGGGGGAGGGCAGATAATCTGAAATGGGATACAGACAGGGGGAGGGCAGAGAGTTTGCAGTGGGACACAGACGAGGAAGGGCTGCGCGTCTGCAGTGGGATGCAGACAGGGGGCGGCAGAGCGTCTGCAATGGGATACAGACAGGGGAGGGCTGCGCGTCTGCAGTGGGATGCAGACAGGGGGCGGCAGAGCATCTGCAATGGGATACAGACAGGGGAGGGCTGCGCGTCTGCAATCGGACACAGACGAGGAAGGGAAGAGCGTCTGCAGTGGGATGCAGACAGGGGGAGGGCAGAGAGTCTGCAGTGGGATGCAGACAGGGGGCGGCAGAGCGTCTGCAATGGGATACAGACAGGGGAGGGCTGCGCGTCTGCAATCGGACACAGACGAGGAAGGGAAGAGCGTCTGCAGTGGGATGCAGACAGGGGGCAGCAGAGCATCAGCAATGGGATACAGACAGGGGGAGGGAAGACTGTCTGCAATGGGATACAGACAGAGGATGGCAGACCGAGGGCAGTACATCTATAATGGGACACAGACAGGGAAGTGCAGAACCTCTGCAATGCGATACAGACGGCTGAAGGCAGTACGTCTGTCATGGGATACAGACAGGGAAGGGCAGATCGTCTGTTATGGGACAATGACTGGGGAGGGCAAAGCAACAAGCAATGGCATACAGACAGAGGATGGCTGTGAGCAAAGGTTCCGCAGAAAAAAAAACTGTGCAATATATATGTGATGGAAATTTTCTGTTTTGGGTAAGAAGAAACAGCAGAAATGTATTTAAATGCAAGGAGAATGCAGAACTCAATGGTACAGAGGGATTTGTGTGTCTTAGTACATGAATCACATCAAATTAACCTGAAGATATAGCAAATGATTTGGAAGGTAAATGTCGTGATCCTGTTCCGTGCAAGGGGTGTTTGTGTATGATCTTAGCGATGTTTTCTGCATCAGTACAGGGCATTGCTGAGATTACATCTGTTGTATTATGTGTAGTTATAACTGCCAAAACTGAAAATAAAACAAAATTGCTTTTGAAAGATGATTCTCTTTATGCATTCTTGGGCCGAAGGCATTACGTCATGAAGAATTAACAGTTCGGCCTGAGAATGAGGGTTGTTTTATTGACCATATAAGATCTTGAGAAGAGTGTAGTTGGTGAATACCGGATGGATATTTCTTCTTGTGTGGAAGAATAAAACTGGGGAAATACTTTAAGAATAAGTCAGTTCCAAAGGAAAAGTCATTGGACAGAAAAATTGAATTCTGAATTCTCTTCTTACATGCTGACAGACAGGTTGAACTTTTCCAGCAATTACTGTATATGTTTTAGAATATTCATTTTAACACAGATATTGTGAAGACATGAAACGCTTATTTTTACATTATGCAAGCACATATTAATACATCTTCAAAACAAGTATGACCATTTATTGTGAATGAATTGATTCGGCAATAACGCACTGACCTGGAGTCGAGAATGTAATGGAGTCATATAGTTCAGACAATGTTCAAGAAGAGCTCACAGAGTCCAGTGTGGGACTGATAACGTTACTGATTTAACTTACAGATGGAAAATGTAGCCTATCTGTGGAGAAACATTTTATTGCTCCCTTTCTGTTTCTCTATCGCTCATCACAGCAATATTTGGGAGTGAAAAAAAAGCCCAGTCGTCTTTCCCACTAATGGAGGATTCCTGATGAGGATTCATTGGAATCTCCCCATTGCCTGAAGCAAAACAATTCAGCCAAATTCAACTGTTTCATGAAGAATTCCCATTGTCAGAAGTCTGTGCAAGTAGAATAACTACAGAAGTAATTATCTGACTCGATTGTGAGGGGAACAGACAGGAGATTCTGTGGCAGCAAATGGGAATCCAGAATGGAGTGTAGCGTCCCACATGCCAGGGTCCAGGATGTCTCAGAGCTGCTGCAGAATGTTCTCACCGGGGGTGGGGGTGGGGGGAAGCAGCCAGAAGTCATTGTGCACATTGGTACAAAGGACAGAGTGACACAGGTAGAAATCGTGATGACATCCTGCAGAGTAATTATAGAGAGCTAGGGAAAAGGAGAAAAGTCAGTGGTAATATCCACTTTACTTCCAGTTCTCCGTGCTCGTGAGGGTAAGAACAGGAGGATATGGCAGATAAAGGGGTGGCTAAAGAATTGGTACAGAGGGCAGAGATTTTTGGATTACTGGGATCTTTTGTGGGGCAAGGTGACGTGTCCAGGAAGGACGGGTTGTACCTGAACTGGAAGGGGACCAATGTCCTGGCAGGCAGGTTTGCAACTGCTGCAAGGGAGGGTTTCAACTAGATTGGCTGGGGTTGGGGAGGGGTGGGATCCTCAACAGCAGGGAGGGAAGTGCGAGGTTGGAAGGAGATACAGTAATCAGAAACAGTAAAATAAAGAGACAGGTCAGGCTAGACAATGACGGGGAGCAAGGAATGCCTGTTGGATTAAATTGCAACTGTTACAATGCAAGATGGCTGACAGGTAAGGCCGATGAACTCAGGGCATGGATCGGTGCATGGGACTGGGATATTATAGCCATTACTGAAACATGACTAAAGGAGGGACAGCTCTGACAGGTAAATGTACCAGGGTACAGGTGTTTGATACGGGACAGAGATGGTGGAAAGAGGGGACGGGGAGTTTCATTTTTGATTAAGGTGAGTAACACAGCAGTAAACAGAGATAAAATAACTGATGGATCATCCTGTGAGGATTTGTCTGGGGAGCTAATAAATAAGAAGGGAATGGTGATAGGCTTTGGATTGTACTATAGGCCCCCAAATAGTAAACGAGGAATTAGGGGAAAAAAAAATATGCAGACATACTGGGGAGACTTGCAGGGCCAATAGGATTGCATTAGTAGGAGATTTTAATTTTCCTAACATAGACTGGGAATGACAGAGAATTAAGGACTGAGATGGGGTGAATTTATTAAGTGTGTTCAGAATAGTTTCCTCACGCATGAAGTAGAGGGTGCAACTCGGGAAGGGACGAAACTTGACCTACTCTAAGATCTAGGGCAGGACAGGTGACTGAGGTGATAGTGGGGGAGCACTCTGGGACCCGTGACCACAGATGCATTAATTTTTAAATAGTTACGGAGAAGGACAAAACTGCTCCACATGTACAAGTTCAAACTTGGGGCAAGGCGAAGTTTGATGGAATTAGACAGGAGCTTGTAGGAGTTGGTTGGAGGAGTTTGTTTGCAGGCGAAGTGACCTCCTGCAAGTGGGAGGCCTTTAAAAGTAAAATGTATACAGTTTAAGGTCTATATGTTCCTGTGAGGGTAACAGGCAAGGTTGGTAGGAAGAGGGAACGTCGGATGTGAGGAGATATTCGGGCTTTGACCAGCAAAAAGGAGGCGTGGCTCAGGTCCATGCAGCTGGGGATCGAGGGAATACCTGGAGGTATACAGGGGATACAGGATTTTACTGAAGAAGGAAATCAGGAGGGCAAAAAGGGGGCACAAGGTAGCTTTGGCTGAGAAGATTAGGGTGAATGCAAAGAGGTTCATCAAGTATATTAAAGTAAAAGGAATAACTAAATGAGAATATGACCCCTCAAGATTCAAAGTGGACATGCACGTCTAGAACCGTCGGAGATTTGTGAGATTCTCAATGGATATTTCTCCTCTGCCTTTACCGTGGAGAAATACATGAAGACTTGGGAGGTTAACAAATGTCGTAAGGTTATCTTGGGGTGAGTCAATATCACAGGAGAAGACGTGTTGGATACATTAGAATGTATGAAGGTGGATCAATCTCCTCATCCTAAACAGATGCACCAAGAACACTGCAAGAGGCTACAGAGGAAACTACAGGGACCCTGGTTGATATTTTTGCATCAGCGTTAGCTACAGTTTAGGTTCCAGAATATTGGAGAGTAGCAAATGTGGTGCCATTATTCAAGAAGGGAAGCAAAGAAAAATCTGGAATCAATAGACGAGGAAGTCTAAATCTGTGGTACGTCGGTTACTTGAGAAGACTCTGAGGGATGAGATATACATGCATTTGGAAAAATAAGGGTTGATTAGAAATAGTCTTTTTGACAGATTCCCTACAGTTTGGAAACAGGCCATTTGGCCCAACAAGACCACACCGATCCTCCAAACTAACACATCCAGTCCCATTCTCCTACTCTATATTTACCCCTGACGAATGCACATAACACTATGGGTAACTTAGCATGGCAAATTCACCTGACCTATATATCTTTGGATTGTAGAAGGAAAGTGGAGCACGTAGAGGAAACCGGCACAAACACAGTGAGAATGTGCAAACTCCACACAGATAGTCACCCCGAAGCTGGAACCAAACCCGGATCCATGGCACTATGAGGCAGCAGTACTAGCCACTGAACCACCGTGCCACCCTTGCTTTTTTCAACACAGTTCAATGACACAGGGACAAAATTTATTCTGCCCTTCACCCATGATGCACATTCCAGTATCACATACCATGGATAATTTATTTTCCACAGAAAATGTCATCTTATTATTATTTATTATTTAGTTTGTTATTATTAATAATTATTTTTAATCGATATTTTTAGACTGGAAATATTGCATGGCTTTGTGAGTGGGAGATCATGCCGCTCAAATTTGTTTGAGTTCATTGATGAAGTGACCAGGAATGTTGATGAGGGCAGGGCAGCCGACATAGTCTGTATGGTTTTCACGGAGGCCTTTGACCAGGTTACCATTGATAGGATGGTCTGGAAGGTTAGAATCGCATGGAATCCAGAGGGAGCTGGCGAATTGGACACACAGTTGGCTTCATGGTAGTTAGCAGAGGGTAATAGTGGAAGGATGCTCTCGGACTGGAGGCCTGTGACACATGAAGTGCCTCAGGGGTCGCTGCTGGGCCCATTGCTGTTTGTTATCTGTATCAATGATATCCTTGTGAATGTACAAGGCATGATTAGGAAACTTGAAGATGACACTAAAATAGGTGGTATCGTGGACAGTGAGGACATATATTAGAAATTGCATCAGGACCTTGTTCAAACTGGAGAAGTGGGCTGAGGAATATTTTGGCAATGCTAGATCAAGGCAGGAGTTTCATGGTGATTGGTAGGACCTTAAGGAGTGTAGTTGAGCAGAGGGACCATGGAGTTTAGGTTCACCGTTCTCTGAAAGTGGGGTCATAGTTAGACATGGCAATGAAGAAGGCTTTTGCCACACGAGCAACCATCGGTCAGGACATGGAGGAGAGCAGTTGGGAAGTTATGTTGCAGTTATACAGGATGTTGGTGAGGCTGCACTTGTAGTGTTGTGTTCAGTTTTAGTCACATTGCGATCAGAAGGATGTTTTTAGTTTGGAATGTGTGCAGACGGAATTTATAAAAATGTTCCCAGGACTCAACAGTATGAATTATAGGGAGAGGTTGGACAAGCGAGTACTTTTTTCTTTCGAGAACAGGAGACTGAGAGGGATCTTATAGAAGTTTACACAGTTAGGGTGAATGGATCCAGCCTTTTTTTCCTAGAGTTGGGGAATTGAGGAGGAGAGGGCATCAGTTTAAGGTGAGAGGGGAATGAATATAAGGGAAACTGATGGAAACTGTTTTGCACAGAGAGTGGTACACAAAGGGAATGAGCTGCCAACGGAAGTGGTTGAAGCATTTATATTAACGATATTTAAACGGCATTTGGGCAAGTACATGGACAGGAAAGGACGAGAATGCTATGGGCCAAGTGCTGGGAAATGAGGTAGTGTGGTTGGATATTTGGGTCAGCATGGACGAGTTTGGACCAAAGGGCCTCTCTGCCTCTCTCCCTGCTGTCGGACTTGATGACTCTGCAAATAGAACAGCATTTGAGTCAAACTGTCATTTTTCCTTTGGTCATGAGTTTGAATCATATTTGGACAATGTTCTTTCAAGTTAACTTTGCAGATATTTTGCATTTCAGTTTGTTATCAACAATACGTGTGTGTATCCGTGCGTGTACATCTGTGTGTGTGTATGTGTGTGTGCCTGTGTATGTGTTTGTTTGTGTGTGTGTGTGTGTGTGTGTGTGTGTGAGAGAGAGAGAGAGAGAGAGAGAGAGAGAGTGTCTGCATGTATTTCTCAGTATTTTTCAAAGAAAAATATCAATGTACATATTTGCAATATCCTCTCGTCATTTCTCTTTCCATCATAGTTTGAGCAACTTTGTTTTGGTCATAAACGTGTTGTTTTAGCAGATTAAAGAAATCTGCCTGATTTGTTCCTAGCAATGACCCTGAGAACTGACCTCTGAGAACTATATCATTGGCCATATCACCAACATAGGAATATTTATTTTTTATATCAGTATCAACCAACGTTAGTGTCGAGGAGTTCGTTGGAGGAGAGTCTGAGGGATAGGATTTACATCTATTTAGAAAGACAAGGACTGATTAGGAATAGTCAATATGGATTTGTGTGATGGAAATCATGTCTAATTAATGTGATTGAGTATTATGAAGAGGTGACAAAGAAGATTGAAGAAGACACTGTGGTGTACAATTTTTACACAAACTTCAGCAAGGCATATAATAAGGTTCCCCATCGTAGACAGATTACTAAAATTAGGTTATATGTAATCTAGGAAAAACTAATCAATTGGATACAAAATTGTATTGAAGGTAATGGATTGTTTTCCAGACTGAAGACCTATTGCCAGCGGTGTGCTGAAAGAATCAGTGCTGAGCTCACTGCTTTTCATCACGGATATAAACAACTTTGATGTGGTTATCAGAGGCATGGTCAGTAAGTTTACAGATAACATCACCAAAGTGGTGCAGTGGACAGTAAAGAAGATGATCTCAGAATATAACAGGATCCTTGACCATCAATGAGTCATGAACTGGCAGATGGAGTTTAATTTAGATATTTGTGAGGTTTTGCATTTTGGTAAGTTAAAGCAGCGTAGTGCCCTGGCGAATGTTGCTGAACAAATAGAACTACGGGTGAAGATTCATAGTTCCTTGTAAGTAGAGTTTAGGTCGGTAGAGTGGTGAAGAACGTAGTTGGCATGCTTGCCTTAATCGGCCAGAGCATTGAGTATAGGAGTAGAGGTAGGGTGTTGCGCTTGTACAGGACGTAGGTGAGGCCACTTTAAGCATAATGCGTACATGTCAGTTGAGTCTGCTAAAGGATGGATGTTGTTAAGCTTGAAAGGGTGCAGAAAAGATCTACAAGGATTTTCTGGAACCTGAGGGTTTGAGCTACAGGGAGATGATGAACAGGTTGGGGCTTTTTCCCCTGGCCTATCAGAGACTGAATGGTGACATGACAGAGTTTTAACAAGTCCTGAGGGGTATGGATGGTCTGAATGGGCAAGATCTTTTTCCCAGTGTAGGTGCATCCAGAACTAGACGGCTTAGTGTGAAGGTGACAGGGCAAAGACTTAGAAGGGACCTGAGGGGAAACCTTTTCATACAGATGCTGGTGGGTGTACTGTCAGAGGAAGTGGTGAAAGTGGGTATAATTACACGTTTAAAATGTATCTGGATAGGTACATAAATAGAAATGGTTAAGAGGGATGTGGGTCAAATGCTGACAAGTTGGACGAGATCTGATTAAGATGCCTGATTGGCCTGGACAATTTGGACAAAAGGATCTGTTTCCACGCAGTATGACTCTCTTATTCTCACAACAGGATGAGGGAAAATTCATAAAGGGCCATTCGAATGGGAATTCTCTTCCCCAAAATTTGTGGTGCCTCTCTGATTACAAGTATTCACAGCTGAGTTAGCTAAAATTTTGACAGAGAAGTGTTTCATGGATAATGGGACACAGGCAGGGAAATGAGGCTGAGACCACAATCTGATCAGCCACAATCTTAATGCCTGGTGGAGAAGGCTCAAATTCTCTAATGACCCACTCCTGCTCCTCAATCCCATATTTCTGCATTCCATTCAACCCCTCAAACCTGCTAGCAGGAAACTTGTGCTTCATTTGTTAATCATGTTGTAGACGCAGATTCACTGTGAATACAGCCCCCAAATCTCACCCAGCGATGGCTCACAAAATCCGCTGGTCTCGCTGATTGCAACATTCCATAAAAGACCTTCCAGGAAAATAAGGCCAACTAACTTTCCAATAACAGAATGGGAGAACATCAGAAACAGAGGCAGGTCGTTCACATCCTAAGCCTGTCTTGCCCTTCACCTAAGATCAATCTGACCTGCTCCAAGTCTCAAATCTTTCTCAATGTCCAAGTCTTCTTGAGCACTTCCATAGAACACAGAACAAAGAACAGTACTGATTTGAAGATGCAGGTGTTGGAATGGAGTGTACACAGTTAAAAATCACACAACACCAGGTAATAGTCCAACAGGTTGCTTTGGAAGCACACTAGCTTCCTCAGCGTCGCCCCTTCATCAGGTGAAAGTGGAGGGCTCAATCCTAACACAGAATGTATAGCACAAATTTGCAGTGTGATGGAACTGAAATTATACATTGAAAATTTGATTGTTAAGCCTTTCATCTGTTAGAATACCATGATAGTGTCTCTTCTTCATATGTAAATGACAAAACCTTTTTTTTAAAGTTGCATTCTCAGGTTAACTGTTAACAATGGTGATGCCTAGACAATATGGTGAAAGTGTTGCCTCCCTGTGTTCTCTCCCTATGCCATGATGTTTACATTGATTCTAATCTAAAAAGTGAGATAACGGTGTTTTACATGAATTCATGCAGTTTTGAGCTCAGAGTTCTACATGAATGCATACAGTTCGGACCTTCATCACTCGACGTTGTGCCATTTATCCTACCCTAAGATCAGACTAATGTACATGCTTCCATTCACTTTGTTCCATGTGCCTATCCAAGACTTTCTTAAGTTTCCCTCACGTATTTGACTCTACTATCGCTGCTGGCAGTGCATTCGACTCACCCACCACTCTCTGTGTAAAGACTCTACCGCTGATATCTCCCCTAAACCTTCCTCCAATTGTCTTAAAATTATGCCACCTAGTCATAGATATTTCTGCCCTGGAAAAATGCTTCTGGCTATTCACTCTCTCTATGACTCTCATCATCTTGTACACCTCCAGTGAGAAAAGCCCTCGCTCCTCATGGTTTCCTCATAAGACCTGCCCTCCAGTTCAGGCAACATCCTGGTAAATCTCCTCCTGGTAAGTCGCACTTAATTAGAATTAATTATGACCTCTCCACTTTTTAGAGTCATTCATTGCACAAGGGAAGATGATAATCATTGGTGGGCATCAATCATCTCAGCCGTGGGACACATCTGCAGGAGATCCTCAGCGTGGCTTCCTCAGCCCAGGCATCTCAAGTTTGTCATCACATAATCCCGACAGTGTGGAAGAAGGCTATTCAGCCCACTGAGTCCAAACTGAGCAGATTGGATTCCCGACAGTGTGGATACAGGCACTGCGGCCCAACCAGTCCACAACGACCCTCTGAAGAGTAACCCACCCAGACACATTTCCGTCTGACTAATGCACCGAACATAATGGACAATTTAGCATGGCCAATTCACCTGGCCTGAACATCTTCGGACTATGGGAAGAAACCGGAGTACCCGGAGGAGACTTATGCAGACAAGTGGGGAACGTGGAAACTCCACACAGACAGTTGCCCACGGCTGGAATCGAAACTGGGATCCTGGCGCTGTGAATCAGCAGTGTAAGCTACGGAGCCACCGTGCCAGCAGAAGAGAGTGCATTCACTGAAGTTTACAAAGTTTTCAGGACAAGTTGTCCCTCTTCAACTCTTGAAACAGTTTGTGACCATGTGCTGCAAGACCTGGACAACATTCAAGATCGTACTGTTAAAGTCTGGGTAACATTTATGTCACAGCACGGTACATTTCCACAGTAAAACGAGGAGTTTATTCAGCACCTCAATCTGGTTTCACAAGAATATGGGGAAGCCATTCATTCCATCAAAAATACTGCGCAAGAAGTAGGATCGACCATTCAGCCCCACCTGCCTGTTGCACAGGAAGTCAGGGAGTCTACTCTCTCCCACATGTCATATACATGGGAACAGACAGAACCATTTCACACACGGAGTCACTTACAAAGGAACAGAAAGAGGTTATTCAGCTTGACAAGCCACTAACTCAGGAACAGGAAAGTGTCAGAGATGCTCCAACATCACAAACAAATGGAGCAGGGGCTGCACAGACAGATTGCTCCAAATTGATCCCCATGGCTTAATTACTCATGGTACATATGTGTTACTTTAACATGGGTTTCTGGCAGTCGGAATGAAGCCAACATTTTTAGCCATTCTCCAAGTTATCTTCCACCTCCAAGAAGGCAGACCCATGGTCTCCGTGGAGGTGGGAAACCGTTAGGGAATAACTAACTGTTTCAGAATGAAGGTATTTTGGCTGCTGATAGGATTGTGTACAAAGTGACATTCAATGCAGTGTCACACAGTAACTGTGCATTAAAATGTTCAGAGTTCATTCAGAGTCTGTACCTCTCTGTCAATCGACATGGGAGCTCTGCAGATGCACATAAACTGTCATGAATCAAACATCCAATGAAAAGTTTGACATTGTCACCCCATTCAGCTATTTGGGACATAATGAGTTTCTGTCCAAAACCCATCAAGCCTCAACTTCTTATTCTCTCACAGCACTACAGCTTAAACACAGTTACTGCGCTCTCTCCTCATGGTAACATCATGCCAGTGTTTAGTCTGGTCAAACTCCAGTACACTATCTCAGTGACAAAGTGATCATTGTTTATAAAGCAGACCAAACCTTTACACAAAGCACCAAATACTTTCTCAACAAAACACGATCATTGGGAAAGATATTCTAACTTTGATATTTCAATCATTTTGCATGAAGAGGCACATATCATTTACTTCCTGCCCTGTATGAATTCTGTCAGTATCTTATGACCAAGGACATCCAGGTCCTTTTCAACAAAAGCACTCGCCAACCTCTCTACTGTTTAATAAATATAAATGTACATGATGATATTTGTTGTTCATACCTGAATCATTTTTATACCTTGTGAACAGCTATTGCCCAAACACTGATCCTGCTGCCACCCATCAATCCTTCAGTCCAGAGAAAAACAATATTCTTCTCGTATCCCCATTACCCAATGTTTAATCCATGTGGTATATATTCCACCCCTACCTACCCATGGAGTCTAACATTCCCCACTCACCTGTATTCAAACATGTCAAACGTCTTCTAAAAATACAAATACTCCACTCCCATTGGTTCTCAACTGTCGATGTCACAACGGACAATCTCCATCAACAGGTTTATCAAAGATCATTTCCCTTTCCTGAATCTAGGCCGAATGTACCAAATTATATAATTATTCTCCAAGTGTCCAGTTGTCACATTCCTTATAAAAGGTTCCAATAGTTGTTTTCCCTCAGCTGACATCAAGCTATTTAGTTTTCTGTTTTCCCTCTCCACCCTGTTTTAAACAATGAAGTTTACAATAGCTGCTTTCCAGTCTGCAGGATCCTTTCCAGAATCTAACTAGCTTTGAAGAATAATCAGTAATTCTTTCATTAGCTCTGTTCTGATCTCAATCACTCTGGGATGGAGCTCATCAGATGCAGCAACTTATGAAACTTCAATTCAATTAGATTTTCAATAACATACTCTTCATTAATTCTGATTTCCTGTAGTTTCCCATTTTTACCAGTCACTCTTTTCCCCAATACTTCTGGAAATTAGTTTCTGTACCTTCCTCTGTGGAAATGGAAACAATGTATTCCTCTCAGCAGGTAGATGGCTTCAGTCAGCTCGTGAATATATTGGAGGACTGCACTTCAGAGATGGTGGATATATGACCCACTGCTGCCTGCAAAGTTCCAGTATCAATCCAGTTTAATTCATCATGAGTGCCAGCACAGTCCTGTCCCTGGTATGAGACTACAGGTTACAATGAAGGAGGGGATACAGCTCAGTTACAACCTCAATTTTGAGACAAGCTGGTATTACACATTACACCTGAATGGGTGCAGCTTAGACAAATGTTCCTGGAAATCCCAGAGAGTATAGTACAGTGCCCTGCTCCTCCCAGTTTACACAGCTTCCCTTGTTTGTAGTCGTCGCTCCATTTGTTTACCATGGACCCAGACACACTGCAAATGCAGTATTCAGAGTGGGGTCCACAGACCCTCGGGGCTCCCTGAATGAACCCAGTAGCTGACATCACAATCCTGAGAACACCATCCACAGACCCTCCACTGACTTTCTAGATGACAGCAGCAAGTCAATGCATTCAGTCAGTGTTGAAAATGCCTCGGTCTCATCAGTTTCGCTTCCTGGCTGAGAAAGCTCTTACATCTCAACACAGTCGTACAGTAACAAATTCCTCTCTCCAAAGAAGTAGTTGACAATGTAACATTATGTTTCTCTATATCTCAGCAACTATACGTATTGCTGATGGAGTTGATCACCACTCTCAGAGACGCGAGATAGAGGGAACATAACTCACGGTAAGCAAGGGCATACCATAATAAAGACGATATTCAGGAATATGTGAAAAGGGGAAACGTTAGAATAACTTCCCATTCTGTTTTCCTTCTAGTCCATCGTCAGCAATCCTTTTTTCTTGCTTTACCTTTCTCTCTCTCACACACACACACACGCACTCTTTCTCTCTCTCTTTCTCTCTCTCTTGCTGGACATCATCCACTCAACACAAACCTCCCACTCACCCTTCCAACCATCCCTGATATAATAATATTATTTCTCAATTGCATTCAGTTTTGATAGGTTCACTGAACTCGAAACGCTATTTGTGTTTCTTCCGACAGACTGCCATACCTGCTTAGATTCTCCAACATTCTTTCGGACGGTGGAGAATTTTATTTCAGATCGCCAGCATCCACATTTCCTTGGTTATTTCACCTTTAATGCTGCTGTTTCGCGGGATGCCAGCATCACTGGTAAGGGCAACATTTGTTGTTCATCACAACTGCCCTTGACCACGCAGCCATTTGTCAAGGCAATATGGAGGCAACCATATTGTTGTGGGTCTGAGGTGACACTGAGTTCAGACAGGGCAAACATGTTAGGTTTCTTTACCAAAGGTTATCAATAAAATAAGAAAAGAAATCCTGATGTGTTATGGTTACCATGAGTGAAATTAGGTTTCATTCCAATTTTTGCCATTGGAATTTAAATTTAGTCATTGACTGTGGTCGGATTTCAGACAATGCTTCTGGATTCATATCCTGTGTCACTGAATTACACCGTCAGTGACATTATTACTCTATTTAATAGTCCCTGTTGTGAAGTAACTGTAGAGACAAGAACATGTTTGTGGTCAAACTATTTGGAACTGGAAGAGAGGTCAGAAGAGAACTGGAGCCATAAAATCTGTTGTTAACGAAGGGGTAGATGATAGCGAAGTCAGCAACATAACTCAGGCAGAGCTGGAAATTGGGGATATTATGAAGGGGGTATCAGCAGGTTTGATGTCAGAGAGAATATGGAGACATAAAACAGTTCACGGTAAAAAGGAGAGTCAAGGATCCGAACAGTCTTATTCCTTCTCAGATGTTTATGAGTAAGTAGTTTGGAAATGCATGAGAAGGAAGTGGCGCTTGTGACGGAAAGTTTATGTATTTGTTAAATATAATCAACCAGAATAGCAATAACATTCAGCATCATTTATATAATTGACAGAGATAGACTTACCAGGAACACCAATAATAGCGAGGATGGGATAGTACCCAGCTTGAATAATGTACAGTACGGATCGTATCCGCAAATGTAACCCCGGCCAATCCTGAGAAAGATAGTAAAGACCCCAGGATACACTCCTGTTCATTGTTGGAACATTCCAGCCTAATGTTCTCAGATTTTGATCCATTGTTGGAACATTCTAATGTTCTCAGATTCTGATCTCTCTCTCTCTTTCTCTGTAGCTGCTGATCCCAATCTTGTTGAGGTTGACTCTACCCCGAATACTATGGCATAACAAGGTGAAGTAAGTCCCTCATTATGGAAGAGGGAAATCCTCCAGTGACCCAGTCAGGTCCAGGAAGACTGATATTAATCACAGTCACTAAACAAACAGCTCCAGTTAACCCATTTCACGGCAACTCTGATGTATCACAATAATACTTGGTGTGGGTGGGATTTAAATATCACTGATTATTGGGCTCATGGCACATCTCCAGTTGTAAACATAGAGGTGAGGGAGAGAGATAATTCTTTCTCTTCACAAGCTCGATAAGTCTGCCGTGTTTTGGCAGTGTAGGAATTGCTGGGCTCCTGAGGCCGTCTGTGTCTGATCACCAGGCCTGCTGCAGCTTTTCATTTTATTTATTTATGTTTAACTTTGACTTTTCTTTTTCCAGCATTTAACGGCTTAGGTGGGTTTAGGCATTTTTGAGAAACACCTACAGAGCCATAGACGATGTAGATACAGTCTATTCCTTGTGTTCTTGCAGCAGCGGCCTGGTCCTGTGGAGTGATGGTCAAACTCTCACAGAACCAGGATTCTTAATTTTACCTTTTGCCAGTTATTGCTGGGGTCTCAGCAGGGTTGGAAGGCAGGAAATCTCTCCCGAGTGCTACACATTGACTCTGTGATTTCTCTTGGAAATGTCTTTTGATGTTCTTTCCTCCTGGATTGGAGAACTGCTTGTCAGTTTCCTGCATTTGTTTTTTGACATTTGTGTGCTATTGGATGATGACATATTGGAGCAGTTACTGTATAGTAGTTAAATAAACTATTATTCTGCTAAGTGTTCCAACAGAATTATGTTATTGCAAGTTTCTCTTCCTTTTGTTGTTGTCTTTTATCAACAGTTTTCGAATAAATTGTGTTTTGCTTAATGATGAATATTTTGATCAAGCACCTCATATATACCAGCGGAATGGGCCGAGCTGGAGGAGTGATAGTCATGTCACGAATTATATCAGATACTCAATCCATCTCTCAGATCCAGCCGGGACATGTATAAGCCCAGATGAGATACCTGCTCAGCATGAAGCACTGCGTAGACCAGGCTAGTGTACTGCTCAGCAATCCGTCGAGGATCGAACATTATTTAGAGCTCACCAGTTCACGACTTATCTGTCTAACAGTGCACTGATCTATAAACTTGTACTAGATGATCTGTTCAGCACAGGGTGCTGTGCAGAACATACAAAGGCATTGTTCTATACACACGGACTGGATATCTGTGCAGTATGGAAAACTGTGCAGTGAATAGCAGTGAATGTATCTATTAATCTGGAGCAGTTACCTTCCCAGCATACACAGCAGTGTACACCAATCACAGCATTGCTGAGTAACACTGTGTTAGATCACTGCCCAGCGAGGGGAAACTTGCAGCTCATGCTGGAAGTGACAGGATGTGCAGCACCTCTCCATTTCCAGGTCCATACCTCCATTGTGGCATGACACAGGAGTGCTGTGGGTGTGAAACTCACTGCCAGAGAGAGATGGCGGGGGAATCAGTTTAAATACCAACAAATGGGAGGAGCTTGGTTAAAAGACAGGGGGAGATTGAGAAAGAATTTCAGAGAATGATCTGATGGGAGGTTTAAAAATTGTGAAAGGAAAACATTTCGATAGCAGCTTGCAATATAGGCCACTGTTTACAGGAATGGTGGGTGAGCAGGATATTGGTGTAAGTTAAGATGATGGAGTGTTTTGGATAAGCATTTGTCCTGCAGCTTTGTAATTGGGAGTAGGGTCATAAGAGTCTTCGACTGATTGGGCTGAATCTGACAATAATTTGTCTTAGTGCCATTTTCATTGAGTGTGACAGAAGGAATGTCCGCACGAGGGTGAGCTAGTTTCCTGGTGTTATCTTATCGAACTCACCTCATTAACTATCCACCTCACTCCATGGTGTCCCTCTCATTCAATGCCAGCCCGATTCTCCCACACATCATGGATGGAGGTACGCATCATCTCTCGGATGCCCCTGGATATGCAGTGATCCCTGGTACTGCTGCCATCATTAAAAGGCGAATGGCCACACAGTTGAGCTTTCTCAGTTTGGAGCTGCCCTGCATAGTTTACCCCGAGCATGGAAGATTAGGGAAATTACACACAGCTTGTCGACAGGGGCACGGAAGTCCTGGTGAATGGTCGAGTACAGAAGGGGACAATTCTCTTCCCAGAGGGAGCCACACCACCAGACTCACCGAGCATGGTCTGAGCACACCACCCAGCTCAGTGCAGTATCTACGGTCCGAAGAAAAGTCCAGCAATACCGGAAAAGCACCTTCCCCGTTCTGTCAGGATAAGGGTCACCGTATTCTCTCTACTCTCTCACACTCACTGTATATCTGTTAGAGCCTTCCCCAGAATAAGGCTCCATCACTCTCACCACTGCAATACAGCACCTCTCTCTCTCACCTACGCAATACCCCCACATGTTTATAAAATGTTGTTATGAGTACAGTTTCTAGAATTGTCTGGATGATATCGTTTGTACAATGTTCCAGATAATTTTAAAAATAATTCAACTTGAGAAAAATAATCATCCCCCAGTTTGTAACGCATCAGAGGAAGGAGCAGAGTTTTACTTTTTTTAAAAATCACTCAGGAAGAAAGTGCATCATGAGGCCATTAAGCCTCTCAAATATGCTCCACTATTCAGGCAAAGGGAGCACCTAAACACTTGAAGACTCACTCTCTTCTTGAAGACAGGCGCTACTTTGGAGTTTTGCCAGTTTCACTGCAACACTCCTGAAATCCCGAGAGTTATGGAATATTTCACACAGTGCCACTAGTCACTCTGTATCCACTTCTATAAAAACAAGCTATGAATTACTGATGACCTGTTTACCCTTGGTCGTTTCTATTTGAGAAAAGCCTTGTTCGTTTTGTTAGAGACAATGCAAAACTTTCATCTGACTACAATTTTGTTTATAATATTGAAACACTTTGTGCCTTCCCCTGTGAGGAACGATGTAAAATACTGTTTTAAATTCTCTGCCTGTTCCCTGAAACCACTTACCCAGTCACATCCTACAGGTGTCCCACATATTCTTTACTGCCTTTCTTCTAAGGGTCACACGAACATCATGAACGTTTTTTATTCGATATGGGAAAACTCTTGTGGTTAGTTTTTTTTCATATTTCTTACCAGTTTTGGAATATTTTTCTTTGTATTTTGTTTTGTACAATCTGCTTCTGGTTCCAAAAGCAAACTTCCTAAATGTGGCCAACGCTAGAACTCACCAATTTGAATTCTTTAGTTTGTGATTGATTAGTATCCTTCACAGCCTTTGTATATCATGGTGGTTCATCTTCACATCTTCATATCATCTTCTTTTTGACCAGAGTCAATAGTAGCTGAGCGCTAATAAGCAGTACCTGCTTAAATGTTCCCCCACACCCCACACATCTGCTGACCTTCACCTGTGTCTATTTCCACACTCCGAATTTGGCCAGATATATTACATAAATCTGCATTTGAAATGCCTGACTCTTTTCAGTCATTCAGGGGGAACCTACATATGTGGCTGAACACATGGAGAGAGACTCCATTCTGTCAGTTTTTCTGGCTCTGTGATTTCTGTTCAATGATGTCACATTCCAGTGAGAAGCTTCCAACATGACATCCTTTCCTCTCAAACTAGAAATGCCCTCACTCTGATGGACTGAGCCTTCAGCTGTGACTGTGCCGTCTCCCTCACTTCTGCCCTCACTCCATCCCCTCCTTCCCAGAACAATGATAGAACTCCCCTTGCCCTCACTTCCTACTGCACTAGAAGCTGCATTCACAGAATCATCCTCCGCCACTTCCACCACCTCCAGCCGGACAGCACTATCAAACATATTTTCCACTCTCATCCACTTTCAGTATTTCACAGAGAGTATTCCTTCTGTGGCACGCTCCATCACCCCGAACATTTCCTCACAACCCCATGGCACATTCCCATGTAAATGCAGAAGCTGCAACATTTGCCCATTCACCTCTTCCCTCCTCACTGTCCAAGACCCAAAACACACCTTTAAGGTGAATTAGCATTTCAGTTGTACTCTTTCAATCCAGTCTCCTGTCATTGCTGCTCACAGTGCAGTCTCCTTTACATTAGTGAGCCAAACAGAAACTGCTTTGAGGAACATCTCCACTTTATCTGGAGGAATGATCATTTCCTTCTGATTGCTCCCCATTTCAATAACCTACATTTCTGTCACGATAATGAGAATTCTTTGAGGAGGTAACTACGCGTTGAACCAGAGACAGTTACCTATCTGAACTTCCAGAAGGCCTCTGATATGGTACCGCACAGGAGGCTGCAGAGTAAGATAAGGACCCATGGTGTCAGAGGCCAGGTACTAGCATGGATAAAAGGTTGGCTGTCTGGCAGGAGGCATACTGAGGATAACATTGTCCCTGTCAGGATAGCAGCCGGTGACTACCAGTGTTCCACAAGAGCAAAGGTTGGAACCACAACATTTCACCTTATAGGTTAATGATCTGAGTGGTGGGACAGAAGGTATTCTGACTACGTTTGCAGATGATGCAAAGATAGGTGGATGGGCATATAGTATTGAGGAGGCAAGGAGCCTGCAGAAAGAATTCGACAGTTTAGGAGAGTGGGAAAAGGAGTAGCAGATGGAATACAATGTGGGGCAGTGTGAGGTCATGCACTTTGGTATGAAGAATACAGGCATGGACTATTTACCAAATGGGAAAAAATTCAGAAATCTGAGTAACAAAGTGACTTGGGATTCCAAGCGCAGGATTCGCCTTACATAAACTTGCAGGTTGAGTCAGTAGTTAAGAAGACAGATACAATGTTGTCATTCTTCTCGAGAGGAGTAGGTTATAATGGTGGGGATTCTGAGGCTTTCTAAGGCTCTGGTCAGAACACATTTCCAGTATTATGTGCCTCATACCTCAGTAAGGATGTATCAACCTTGGTGTGTGTCAAGAGAAGGTTCACCACAAATGAAAAGCTTAACACGAGGAACGTTGGAGGACCCTGGGTTTATACTCGATGGAGATTTGAAGGATGAGGGGGGATCCAAATTGAAACTTACAGAATACTGAATTACCTGGATAAGACAGAATTGTGAGGACGTTTGCACAGGAGGACACAAGCTTAGAGCAAAGGGAAAACCCATCAGAACTGAGATAAGATGAAACGTCTTTAACTAGAGAGTGGTGAAATTGTGGAATTCTTGACCACAGAAGGTTGTGAAAACCAGGTCATTTGGCACCAACGATATAGCCAGGAAAGGGACTGAGGATCTGAAACGTGACTATAAAGAGTCAGTTTGGAAGCTGAAGAGTAGGACGAGTAGTGATCTCAGGTTTGCTTCGTGCCACGAGCTAGTGAGATAAGGAACAGTCGGAGAATGCACCTTTACACGTGGCTGCGTGGCTGGTGCAGGATATCTTTTGGGTAAGGTGGGACCTGTACATGAAGGACGGGTTGCACCTGAACTGGAGGGGCACAAATGGCCTGTTTGGGAGGTTTGCTCGTGTGATTCTGGCCGGTTTAAACGAGTTTAGCAGGGGTGTAGGAATAAGACCTCATGTCTCAGAGGGGGTTAGTTGCAGACGGGACAGTGACAGGATATATTGAATCTATCAGGAAGGTTTCTCACGCGATGAAACAATGGGATCAGTTAAAGTGCGTCTGCTTTAATGCAAGGAATGTCCGAAATAAGAGTGATGAACTTAGAGCATGGATCAGTACTTGGGGCTACGATGTAGTGGCCATAACGGAGACTTAGGTTTCACAGGGGCAGGGATGGTTGCTTGATGTTCCAGGGCTTAGAACGCTTAAAAATGTTTCGGGGCAGCACGGTGGCACAATGGTTAGCACTGCTGCCTCACAATGCCAGAGACCCGGGTTCAATTCCCACGTCAGTGAGCTAACTGCACGGAGATTGCTAATTTCCCCCGTGGGTTTCCTCCCATGATCCAAAAATGTGCAGATTAGGTGAACTGGCCATGCTAAGTTGCCCGTAGTGTTCATTTAAGGGATAAATGTTGGGAAATGGTTTTGGGTGGATTGCTCTATGGAGGGTTGGTGTGGACTTGTTGGGCCAAAGGGCCTGTTTCCACACTGCAAGTAATCTAACAAAGAATAGCGTGGGTGGAAAATGAGGAGGGGGTATAGAGTTGCTAATTAAAGAGTGCGTCACAGCTACAGCAATGAAGGTTGTTAAGGAAGGTTTGTCTACTCAGTCAGTATGGGTGGAAGTTAGGATTAGCAAGGGAACAGTCACCACATTTGAGGTTTTCTACAAACCACCTAATAGCAGTAGAGAGATTGAAGATCTCATAGGCGGGCAGATTCTGGAAAAATGCAAAAGTAGCAGGATTATTGTTATGAGTGATTTCAACTTTTCCAATATCGACTGGAACCTCCTAAGGTGCAGATGGTGTGGATGAAGCCGTTTTTGTCAGGTGTGCTCAAGACGGTTTCCTTGCTCAGTATGTAGACAGACCGACGAGGGGAGAGGCTATTTTGGATTTGGTGTTCGGCAATGAGCCAGGACAGGTGTCAGAACTCACGGTGGAAGGGCACTTTGGTGAAAGTGATCACAACTGCCTCACATGTAGCATAGTCTGTGAGAATGAAAGGAGCAGTTTCCGAGGGAAGATATTTAATTTTGGAAAAGGAAATTTGGATGCTATCAGACATGAATTAGGAAGGATAGACTGGGAGCAATTGTTCCACAGAAAGGGCACAGCAGACATGTGGAGACTGTTTAAGGAGCAGTTGTTGTGAGTGATACACAAATTTGTCCCTCTGAGACAGGTAAGGAGTAAGATTAAGGAACCTTGGATGACGAGAACAGAGGAACGTCTCGTCAAAAGGAAGCAGGCAGCTTACGTAAGATGGAGGAAGCAAGGATCTAGCACAGCTTTAGAGGATTACAGGCTTGCTCGAAAGGAGATCAGAAAAGGACTGAGGCAAGCCATGATGGGGCACGAAAAAGGCTTGGCAAGAAGGATTAGGGAGAATCCAAAGGCATTTTACTCATACGTGATGAATAAGAGAATGATCAGGGAGAAGATAGGGCCAACCAGGATTAGCATAGCGAACTTATGCGTGGAGTCTGAGCAGATAGGGGAAGCCCCACGTGAGTTTTTTGATTCGCTTTTCACCAAGGAAAGGGAACTTGTTGTAAATGAAACTTAGAGGAGCTGGGCCAGATCAGTCTTGACCAAATCAAGATTGATGAAGATGATGTGCGAGCAATTTTGGAAAACATTAAGATGGATACGTCCCTAGGGCCAGACCAGATTTATCCGAGACTGCTCCGGGAAGCAAGAAAGGAGGTTGCTAAGCTGATGGTGAGGATATTTGCCTCCTCACTCTTCACAGGAGTCGGACCAGAGGATTGGAAGGAGGCGAATGTTGTTCCTTATTTCAAGAAGGTTAATAGGGAAATCCCTGGCAATTAGAGACCAGTCAGTCTTACGTCTGCGGTCAGCAAAGTTTGGAAAAAATTCTGTGGGATAGGATTTATGACTATTTGGCAAAGCATTATGTGATTAAAGGCAATCAGCATGGATTCATGAGGGGCAGGTCATGCCTCACAAATCTTATTGATTTCTTTGAGGAGGTGTCAAGACAGGTCAACGACAGTTGAGCAGTGGATGTGGTGCATGTGGACTTCAGCAAGGCATTTGATAGGGTTCCCCATGGAAGGCTCATTCATAAAGTCAGGAAGTATGGGATACAGGGAGATTTGGCTATCTGAATTCAGAATTGGCTGGTTGGCGGAAGGCAGACAGTGGTTGTAGATGGAAAGTATTCTGCTTGGAGGACAGTGTTGAGAGGGATCCCACAGGGCTGTGTTCTTGGGACTCTGCTCTTTGTAGTTTTTATAAATGACTTGGATGAGGAGGTTATAGTGTGGGTTAGTAACTTTGCTGATGACACAAAGGTTGGAGGTGACGTCGATAGTATAGAGGGCTACTGTAGGCTGCAGCACGACATAGACAGGATGCAGAGCTGGGCTGAGAAATGGCAGATGGAGTTCAACCTGGATAAATGTAAAGTGATGCATTTTGGAAGGTCAAATTCGAATCCTGAATATAGCAATAAATACAGGATTCTTGGCAGTGTGGAGGAACAGAGTTATGTGGGTGCACAAGTGCATAGATCCCTCAAAGTTGCCACCCAAGTGGATAGGGTGTCAAGAAAGCATATGGTGTTTTGGCTTTCATTAATAGGGGGTTCAAGTTTAAGAACCGTGAGGTTTTGCTGCTGCTCTACAATTCCTGGTGAGACCACTCTTGGAATATTGTGTCCAGTTGTGGACGCCCTACTATAGGAAAGATACAGAGGCTTTGGAGAGAGTGCAAAGAAGGTTTACCAGGATGCTGCCTGGCTTGGAGGGCTTGCTTTATGAAGAAAGATTGAACAAGCTTGGATCTTTCTTTCGGGAGACAAGGAGGAGAGAGGAAAGCTGATCGAGGTGTACAAAATAATGAGAGGAATAGATAAAGTCAATACCGGGAGACTTTGCTCCAGGGCAGGATTGACTAGTACGAGAAGTCAGAGTTTGAAGACTTTAGGAGGAAGATCAAAGGGAGACGTCAGAGGTAGGTTCTTTATGCATAGATTTGTGAATGCATGGAATGCGTTGCCACCTGTGGTGGTGGAAGCAAAGTCATTGGGGACGTTTAAACGACTGTTGGACATGCACATGGATAGCAGTGAGTTGAGGGGTGTGTAGGTTAAGTTATTACATTTTACATTAGGATTAAGGCTCAGGACAACATCGTGGCCCAAAGGGCCTGTTCTGTACTGTACTGTTCTATGTTCTATGTTCCGTTTAGTATATTTAAAACAGACTCAGATAAGGTTTGATTGACAAGGGGATCAAAGATTTCTGAGAGGAAGCAGGAAAATGGGGTTGAAAATCTATCATTCGTGATCGAATGGCGGAGCAGACTTTATGGTCCGAATGGCTTCATTTCTGCTCGTATAGACTTGTGATCTTATAATATTTCGGTCCTGGATGGCACAGTGTCTCAGTGGTTTGCACTGGTGCCTCACCACATCAGGGAACTGGGTTCGATTTCCTCTGGGTGTTCTAGTTTCCTGTCACAGTTCAAATTTGTGCAGGTTAGGTGAACTGGCCATGCTGAATTGCCGATTGTGTTCAGGGATGTTGATGTTAGGTGCAATAGTCAAGGGCCTATGTATAGTATTAGGGTAGAGAATGGATAGATTCGCATATTCTTTGGATGGTCAGTTTAAACCTGTTGGGCTGAAGGGCCTGTTTTCACACTGTAGGGATTCTAAAAAATAAATTTTCTGAGAATCCCTACAGTGTGAAAACAGGCCCTTCAGCCCAACAGGTTTATACTGACCCTCCAAAGAATATGCGAACCTATCCCATGAACACAACTCAAAGAGTATGCAAACCTATCCCATGAACACAACCCAAAGAGTATGCGAACCTATCCCATGAACACAATCGGCAATTCAGCATGGCCAATGAAGCACAACCCAAGCTCGAGTAACACCTCACTTTACACTTTGGTGCATTACAGTCTATAGGAGTTAATATTCCATTACATACCTTCACAGCCTGCACCCACTATGGCTGTTCTCCATTTTCTGTACATGCTCCCTCCTGTGCTCCCTAAGTTCGTGTCTTGTTTATGTTGCATTCAACAGAAGAAATCAATTTCTAATATTTACACATTAATTTACACCCATTACATAACTCTGTCTCTTTCACCACAATTTAAAGCCCATTTGTCATTTACACTGGGCCTCCAAACACTCTTTACCACCTCTGCCAAGATTCTAAAACACTCACTTTCCAATCATTTGCACTTCTGAAGAAGATTTATAGTGGACTTGAATGACTAACATTGTTTCTCTTTCTCTGCAGATGTTGCCAGACCCCTGAGTTCCTTCAAAAATGAAAAGTTACAAAACACTTTTTCAATATAGCAAAGATTATTGGATACAGGAAATCTGAAACAAAAACAAAAAATGTTGGACTTCCTGGGTGCTTTGAGGAACAGTCACAGAACCCGAAAGATTAACTCTGCTTTCACACCACAGATGCTGTCAGACTTGTCAGTGGCTTCACCAATTCCTGTTTTTGAACAAGTTTCAAACATGTGTGTCAAAGCTGCTCACACGCCCTGTCCAACATGGAGCGCCATACACCGGGAAGTGAATGATCACGCAAGGTATACAAATTCATTTGTTCTGAAACTACATAAGGCTGTCATCACCGACACTACAGAGCTCTTAATCATGGTCATGGAGAGAAACAGAGAGAAACATTCACTTTAAAGAGAAGATGGCATTACCGGAGGGGAAGAGATTCAGGTGAAAACGTTAAATGCTTTTGAGGAATGCGACAAATTGGAGGCATGGCATCATAAAGATACCCTAACAGGATGAGAATTTTTCAAAAAGGAAGTGTTCCCACATCAGAAACTGGGATAAGGCACTGTGTACAGGGGAGAAGGGTGACCGGGTCCCCGTGCGAATTGAGCACAGGCAGCAGAATTGTATTGCAGATATTGCGGCTCAAACTGGGCATTCATGTGATGCTGCACATCATAGCAGCTGTAGTAGCAGCAGCAGTAGTAGAATTGTATTCAACCACAATATAATCTTTCAGTCTACCATTACCATAAAACCGATCTCCGGTTCAGTGATGAGTGTGGGTGAACATGCCACGCTCAGAACCATGTGTACCTAAACCTGAGGATAACCCATTTAAGCTACCACACTTACTGCTTACATTAACAAACAGCAGAACTAACATCTGATAGAGAGGGCGCCATGATCCCAAGACTGTGACCATTTCTTTTAAAACCAGATATGAATTACTGCTGGCCTGTCTACTCTTAGTCTACTCTTAATTTGTTAGAAAAATCGTTGTTTCTTTTGTTGGAGATGTTTCAAGAACTTGCCTCCTATGACCATTTTGTTTACATCATTCATATACTTACTGTACCTTCCCCTGTGAGGAAAGATATAAAATATGGGTGTAAATTGTCTGTCTGCTCCCTGTAGCCAATTCTTCCGTCACACCCTCCAATTATCCTCAGTATACTTTCCTATATAATTTCACCTAAGGTCACACACTCATCTTGAACTTTTTTTATATGCTCGGAGAAGCTCGTGCTGCTTGTTTTTGTATTTTTTGCCAATTGACTACATCTTGTCTATTCTCCCCTATTCCTCGCTTTCTAGATTGATACAGTCATATAGCGCACAAACAGACCCTTTGGTCCAACTTGTCCATGCTGACTAGGATTTCCAAACTAAACCAATCCCATCTGATTACATTTTGTCCATATGCCTCTAAGCGTTTCCCATTCATATGTTTGTCCTAATGAGTTTTAAATTTGAGTGGAAGCATCGGCCGAGGAAAAACGAACCCGGGAGACTACAGCTAAGGTAAGACAGTTTGTTTCAAAATTACTTACCTGTACCGGGCAGCGGAAGTGAGGTTGGAGCGCATAGCTGGGCGGGAAGGTAAGTGATTAGTATTTGAGTGGGTGTGTTCTAGTCCCCAGGTCCTACTTTCGTAGGGCCTCCCTCCCACCCTCCTCCTCTAACCTAACTTTAAAGACCACAGGTTATTGACTCAGTGTTCTTGTTTTTGGAGACAGTGTACAGTCATGGCAGCGCAGGCGGTGGAATGTTCCTCCTGCAGGATGTTTGAGGTAGGGGTGACCACCGATACTCCTGCCGACTTCGTGTGCAGGAAATGCAGTCAGATCCCGATCCTCACTGAACGAGTTAGGGAACTGGAACTGGAGCTGGATGAGCTGAGGATTATTCGAGAGGCTGAGAGGGTGATCGATAGAAGCTACAGGGACATAGTTACGCCGGAGAACAGAGGTAACTGGGTAACAGTTAGAGGTGGGAAGGGGAAGAAGCAGGCAGTGCAGGGTTCCCCTGTGGTCGTTCCCCTAAAAAATAGGTATACAGCTTTGGAAACTGTTGGGGGGGGACAGCCTTGCAGGTGTAAGCTGCAGTGAAGGGGTCTGTGGCTCTGAGATTCAGAAGGGAAAGGGGGAGAAGAGGAGAGCACTAGTTATAGGGGACTCTCTAGTTAGAGGGACGGACAGGCGGTTCTGTGGACATGAGCGAGACTCTCGGATGGTTTGTTGCCTCCCGGGTGCTAGGGTCCGAGACATCTCGGACCGTGTCTTCAGAATCCTTAAGGGGGAGGGTGTGCAGCCAGAAGTCGTGGTACACATTGGCACCAACGACATAGGTAGGAAGAGGGGTGGGGAGGTCATTCAAGAGCTCAAGGAGTTAGGCTGGAAGCTAAAAGCTAGGACAGACAGAGTCGTCATCTCTGGGTTGTTGCCGGTGCCACGTGACAGAGAGGCAAAGAATAGGGAGAGAGTGCAGTTGAACACGTGGCTGCAAGGATGGTGTAGGAGGGAGGGCTTCAGATATTTGGACAATTGGACTGCATTCTGGGGAAGGTGGGACCTGTATAAACAGGACGGGTTGCACCTGAACCAGAAGGGCACCAATATCCTGGGGGGTAGGTTTGCTAGCACTCTTCGGGGGAGTTTAAACTAATTTGGCAGGGGGATGGGATCCGGACTTGTAGTCCAGCAAGTAAGCTAGCTGTGTGTCAGGATGTCCAAGACTGTAGGGAGGCTGTGGGGAAGGTAGCACTGACAGGGACTACTTGCGGACACAGAGATGGGCTCAAGTGCGTATACTTCAATGCAAGGAGTATCAGAAATAAGGTGGGTGAACTTAAGGCATGGATCGGTACCTGGGACTACGATGTTGTGGCAATCACGGAAACATGGATAGATGAGGGACAGGAATGGCTGTTGGAGGTTCCTGGTTACAGATGTTTCAGTAAGATTAGGGAGGGTGGTAAAAAAGGAGGGGGGGTGGCATTGCTAATTAGAAATGGTATAACGGCTGCAGAAAGGAAGTTTGAGGTGGATCTGCCTCTGGAGGTAGTATGGGCTGAATTCAGAAATAGGAAAAGTGCAGTCACCTTGTTGGGTGTTTATTATAGGCCCCCCAATAGCAGCAGAGATGTGGAGAAACAGATTGGGAAACAGATTTTGGAAAGGTGCAGAAGCCACAGGGTCGTAGTCATGGGCGACTTCAACTTCCCAAATATTGATTGGAAGCTCTTTAGATCAAGTAGATTGGATGGGGCGGTGTTTGTGCAGTGTGTCCAGGAAGCTTTTCTAACGCAGTATGTAGATTGTCCAACCAGAGGGGAGGCCATATTGGATTTGGTACTCGGTAACGAACCGGGACAAGTAGTGGGCTTGTTAGTGGGTGAACATTTTGGTGATGGTGACCACAATTCTGTGACTTTCACCTTGGTTATGGAGAGAGATAGGTGTGCACAACAAGGAAGTTTTTACAATTGGGGGAAGGGAAATTACGATGCTGTAAGACAGGATTTGAGGAGCATACGTTGGGAGCATAGGCTGTCAGGGAAGGATGTGGTGGAAATGTGGAACTTTTTCAAGGAGCAGATACGACGTGTCCTTGATATGTATGTACCGATCAGGCAGGAAAGAAATGGTCGTGTGAGGGAGCCTTGGTTGACGAGGGAGGTTGAATGTCTAGTAAAGAGGAAGAAGGAGGCTTACATAAAGTTGAGGAAACAAGGTTCAGACAGAGCAGTGGAGGGATACAGATTAGCCAGAAGGGACCTGAAGAAAGGGATTAGGAGAGCTAAGAGAGGGCATGAAAAATCCTTGACGGATAGGATCAAGGATAACCCCAAGGCATTCTATGCGTATGTGAGAAACGTGAGAATGACGAGAACGAGGGGAGGTCCGATCAAGGACAGTGGTGGGAGATTGTGTATTGATCGGAAGAGATAGGAGAGGTCTTGAACAAGTACTTCTCTTCAGTATTTACAAACGAGAGGGACCGTATTGTTGAAGAGGAGAGTGTGAAACGGACTGATAAGCTAGAAGAGATACCTGTTAGGAAGGAAGATGTGTTGGACATTTTGAACAACTTGAGGATAGACAAGTCCCCCGGGCCTGACGGGATATATCCTAGGATTATGTGGGAAGCAAGAGAGGAAATTGCAGTACCGTTGGCAATGATCTTCTCGTCTTCACTGGCAACGGGGGTGGTACCAGGGGACTGGAGAGTAGCGAATGTTGTGCCCCTGTTCAAAAAAGCGAATAGGGATAATCCCGGGAATTACAGGCCAGTTAGTCTTACTTCTGTGGTAGGCAAAGTAATGGAAAGGGTACTGAGGGATAGGATTTACGAGTATCTGGAAAGACACTGCTTGATTAGGGACAGCCAGCACGGATTTGTGAAGGGTAGGTCTTGCCTTACAAGTCTTATTGAATTCTTCGAGGAGGTGACCAAGCATGTGCATGAGGGTAGAGCAGTGGATGTAGTGTACATGGATTTTAGTAAGGCATTTGATAAGGTTCCCCATGGTAGGCTTATGCGGAAAGTCAGGAGGCATGGGATAGAGGGAAATTTGGCCAATTGGATAGAAAGCTGGCTAACCGGTCGAAGTCAGAGAGTGGTGGTAGATGGTATATATTCAGCATGGAGTCCAGTTACAAGTGGAGTTCCGCAGGGATCAGTTCTGGGTCCTCTGCTGTTTGTAATTTTTATGAATGACTTAGATGAGGGAGTCGAAGGGTGGGTCAGTAAATTTGCAGATGATACAAAGATAGGTGGAGTTGTGGACAGTGAGGAGGGCTGTTGTCGGCTGCAGAGGGACTTAGATATGATGCAGAGCTGGGCTGAGGAGTGGCAGATGGAGTTCAACCCTGCCAAGTGTGAGGTTGTCCATTTTGGAAGAACAAATAAGAATGCGGAATACAGGGTTAATGGTAGGGTTCTTGGTCAGGTGGAGGAACAGAGGGATCTTGGGGTCTATGTACATAGATCTTTGAAGGTTGCCACTCAGGTGGATAGAGTTTGCAAGAAGGCCTATGGAGTATTATCGTTCATTAGCAGAGGGATTGAATTCAAGAGTCGTGAAGTGATGTTGCAGCTGTACAGGACTTTGGTTAGGCCACATTTGGAGTACTGTGTGCAGTTCTGGTCGCCTCACTTTAGGAAAGATGTGGAAGCTTTGGAGAGGGTGCAGAGAAAATTTACCAGGATGTTGACTGGAATGGAGAGTAGGTCGTACGAGGATAGGTTGAGAGTTCTCGGCCTTTTCTCGTTGGAACGGCGAAGGATGAGGGTTGACTTGATAGAGGTTTATAAGATGATCAGAGGAATAGATAGAGTAGACAGTCAGAAACTTTTTCCCCGGGTACAACAGAGTGTTACAAGGGGACATAAATTTAAGGTGAAGGGTGGAAGATATAGGGGAGATAACAGGGGTGGGTTCTTTACCCAGAGAGTGGTGGGGGCATGGAATGCGCTGCCCGTGGGAGTGGTAGAGTCAGATTCATTGGCGACCTTTAAGCGGCATTTGGATAGGTACATGGATGGGTGCTTAATCTAGGATAGAAGTTTGGCACAACATCGTGGGCCGAAGGGCCTGTTCTGTGCTGTATTGTTCTATGTTCTATGTTCTATGTTCTATGTTCTACCTTCACATTAACCAGGATAAAAATATAATTGTACATGCCTGTGGATGCTCAGATACTAATTATAGGTCATCCAACAGAATGAATCTGAAGAAACCAGGAGCAAATAGTAAGCCAAGAATCGTTTTAATAACTGAACCTGGTTGATTTTGTCTGGTCTTGGAAACCTCACATATTGTGCTGACATTCAGGTGAATGTAACAAAGCACATCAAAACTGGAAGTCTTGGTCTAACGCCCCACCCCAGATTCCTGACCTCACACACCTCACTCCCTCACCCACCTCACTCCCTCCCACATTCACCAACCGACGAGAATTCACAAACTGAGTGAAACTTGGAACATAGAACAGCACAGTGCAGGCGCTTCAGCTCTCAATGTTTTGGCAGCCTTTTATCCTACTCTAAGATCAGACTAACCTACATAACATTCAATGTACTAACTTCCATGTGCATATCCAAGAGTCTTCTTAAATATCTCTAAAGTATCTGACTCTACTCCCACCACTGGTGGTGCATTCCGTCCCCACCACATTCTGTGTAAAGAACCTATCTCTGACAGTCCCCGAAATCTTTCTCCAATAACCTTAACATTCCGCCCCTTATTGATAACCACTTCTGCCATGGGAAAAGACTTTGGCTATCCAATCTATCTATGTCTCTCAACATCTTGTACAGCTCCATCAAGTCACGTCTCATCCTTCTTCGCTCCAGGGAGAAAAGCCCCAGCTCCCTCAACCTTTCTCACTAAGACGTGTCCTCCAGTCCTGGCAGCATCCTGGCAAATCTCCTCTACACACTGTCTGAGGCTTCCACATGTTTCCTATACGGAGGCAACCAGAACTGAACACAATACTCCTAGTGCAGTTGAACCGCAGCTTTATTGACCTAAGCATTAACCTCGCCGCACTTAAAAATAATCCCCCATAATGAAAGCCTACACACCATACAACTCCTTAAAAACCTTATCAACGTCGGTGGCAACACTAAAGAAATTATGGACATGGACCCCAAGATCCCCCTGTTGCTCCACACTGCCAAGAATTCTGCCTTTAACCCTGTATCCTGTATGCAAATGCAACCTTTCGAAATTAAATCAATTCGCACTTTTAACGGTTAAACTCTATCTGCCACTTATCAGCCCAGCTCTGTATCCTCGAGGAGAAAGTGAGGGCTGCAGATGCTGGAGATCAGAGCTGAAAATGTATTGCTTGATAAGCGCAGCAGGTCAGGCAGCATTCAAGGAACAGGAGAATCGACATTTCGGGCATAAGCCCTTCTTCCATTCCTGAAGAATGGCTTATTCCCGAAACGTCGATTCTCCTGTTCCTTGGATGCTGCCTGATCTGCTGCGCTTTTCCAGCAATACATTTTCAGCTCTATATCCTATCAATGTCCTGTTGCAAACTACAACAACCCAGCACACTATCCAGAACTCCATCAACCTTCATGTCATCAGCAAACTTTCTAACTCACCATTCCACTTACTCATCAAAGTCGTTTATGAAAATGACAAAGAGAACAGGCCCCAGAACAGATTCCTGTGGAACGCCACTGCTCACTGAGCTCCAGGCTGAATACTTTCCATCTGCTACCACGCTCTGTCTTCTATGGGCCAGCCATGCCCATATCCGAGAGCCAGATTTCCCTGCGTCCCATGCCTCCTTACCTTCTGAATGAGCCCACAACGGGGAACCTTATCAAACGCCTTGTTCACCACATCTACTGGTCGATCTTCATCAACATGTTTTTTCACATCTTCAAAAAGTTCAATAAGGTTTGTGAGGCATGACCTGCTCTTCAAAAAGCCATGCTGACTACGTCTGATTATACTATGGTTTTTTTTTAGTAATTGTAAATCCTGTCTCTCAGAATCGTCTCCAATACTTTGCCCTCCACTGGTCGAAGACTGACTGTTCTATCATTCCCAGGGTTATCCCTATTCCCTTCCCTGAACAAGGGGATAACATTTGCCACCCACCAAACATCTGGCACAACTCCAGTGAATAGTGAAGATGAATGTATTATTACCAAAGTTACACCAATCTCTTCCATCACCTCCTGTAGTAACCTTATGTATAGCCCATCTGGCCCAGGGGATTTATCCATCCTTATGTTTGTACTTCAATCAGTCTGTATTTACCCTCAACCTGTCTACACCATATCCAACCAATTGATTGACTGCTTTCCTTTTCAATGCTACATACAGTGCTGCCTTGCTGAGCAAGTATGGTTCCCAACATCCTGCAAATCACGGAATCAAAAAAAAAGGAATGCACCAATGCTTTCCTGATAAAGATCTCATGCCCGAACTATCGACTCTCCTGCTCCTCGGATGCCGTCTGACCTGCTGTACTTTTCCAGCACCACACTTTTTCACTCTGATCTCAATCAACTGCAGTCCTCACTTTCTCCATTACTGAGGGCTGTCCCCTCTGCACACTGAGGGCGGGGGGGGGGGGGGGGGGGGCGGAATTAACCATCAGAATCTCATTGTATGTGGAGCTGACTGCTCAATTCTGGAAAGTTGCACTTGCTGAATACATTTCTTTTAAAAAAAGAAATTACAATTCAACAAATATTGATTCAGTCCCAGAGTTACAAGTTTGGTTCATGGTTTGGGCAGCCTGATAACAAATAGTGAATGATTGAGAAACTCCGGGGCACAGAGTATTCCAGGTGTTATATTCCAGCTTACATTAATGCTGGGAGTATTATCAGACAGACTGTTGTGACAATGGCATGAGTCGACACGTGGAGGTGGAATATTTTTGCCATCACAGAGACGTGTTTGAGGGAGGTCAGGGCAAACAATCAGTATGCTGTTGTACTGGAACTACAGGCACGACTAGAGAGGGTGTTAAAGAGGAAGCGGTGTTGCATTATTAATTAAAGAACAGTTACCGCAGTAAGGAGGGATGATACCTTGGACGTATCTCCAAATGAGGCATTATGGGTCGAGGTGAGGTTCCAAACGATGACAGGCACACTGCTAGGGATATTTTATAGAGCCCCGGAAAGATGAAAATGCAGGAGCAAATATATAACCAATTCACTGAAGTGTGTAATAACCAATTCACTGAGGTGTGAAGGAAACCAGGCTGGAGATGTTACAGAGATAGGAAAACAAGGCAGGAGGTGTTACAGAGAGATTGGAAAGCAAAGCTGGAGATGTTACAGGGAGAGAGGAAAGTAAGGCTGGAGATATTACAGAGAGATAGGAAAGCAAGGCTAGAAATGTTACTGAGAAAGGAAAGCAAGGCCGGCGATGTTACAGAGACAGGGGATAGCAAGGACAGAGATGTTACAGAGAGATAGGAAAACAATGTTGGAGATGTTATAGAGATAGGAAAGCAAGGCTGGGGATGTTATAGAGATCGGAAAGCAAGGCTGCAGATGTTACAGAGATAGGAAAGCATGGCTGGAGATGTTACAAGGACAGAGGAAAGCAAGGCGGGAGATGTGACTGAGAGAGGAAAGCGAGGCTGGAGATGTTACAGTGATAGGAAAGCAAGGCTGTAGATGTTACAGAGAAAGAGGAAAGCAAGGCGGGAGATGTTACAGAGAGAAGAAAACAAGGCCTGCGATGTTACAGTGATAGAAAAGCAAGGCTGGAGATGTTACAGAGACACAGGACCACATACTTACCAAATAGCCAAAACAGCCAGTGACAGACAGATCTAACTAACAAATCATACCTAATCTCTGCAATCCTGATGCATGCAATCAACGTGAATTGTGTGGTCAATCAAACAACTCACTGGAGGAGTAGGATCCACAAATATCACCCTCCTCAACGATGAAAGGGCCCAGTACAACAATAGAAAAGATAAGGCTGAAACATTCACAACAATGTTCAGACCAAAGTGTTGATGGGATGGTCTATTTTAGTCTTCTCCAGATGGCAGTCATCAGCTAAATCTATTCACTGTGTGTGGTAACTCCAAACGGATGGAGGGATGGGGAATGCAAAGGCTGTGGGCCTTGAGTACATTCCATCCAAGTTTTTCCTGCTGGGATACTTCACTGGGACTTACCTGACAATGTGGGAAACTATCTGGGTGTGTCCTGTACACACACAGACAAAACATCAGACAATCAATGACTGCCCTAATTGCTCTAATTCCCAACATTAATAATGTGATGGACGATGTCATCTACAGTGGGATCAAGCAGCACTGCCTCAACACCAACCTGCTCGCTGAAGCTCAGTTTGGGCTCTCATTCCTTGGGCATATTGAAGCCTTGGTTTAACGATGTACAACAAGAGAACATACAGCTGAATTCTCGAGTTGAGGTGACAGTGACTGCACTTAACATCATCATAACTTCATTTGACCAAGTGTCATATCCTGGATTAACAGCAAAACTGGAGCAAATAGGAATCGCCTGCATTGGCTGAAGTTATACCTGGTACAAAGGAAGGTGGCTGGGGTTGGTGGGGAGCAGCCATCTCAGCTCCGCCGCAGGTCTCCAGGGGAGGGGTTTCTGAGTAAACCTGTAGACCAGAAATGGAAAGGCAGGGCACCATACACCAACAGGATGATTGGGTTGTTCTCTTGTTAGATAGGTGCGACTAGCAGCAGTTTAACTGAACAGTCATCATGTCTCAAGCAAGGGAGAGGTTGAGTAAGACAGACGTTTCCAGGCACCTCATTCAGTGCTGGAACTGAACGCACACTGTTGGCATTAATCTACATTACAAACTAGCTGTCCAACTGACTGAACTAACCAAGTCCTCGCTCAGCTCCTTGGGGAAGATACTGCAACATTATTCTGTTCAGATATGTTGTTAGATACCTTGGAGCATGTGGAACTAGAAGCAAGCTTCCTAGCTCAGAGAGAGTGACAGCATCAGTGAACTGTAAGAGTTCTCTCTGCCCTAGGCCCAATAATTTCCAGCTGCTTCATAAATGACCACCCCCTACTCAAGTTAAGTCACAACTTGGGATGTTTGCCAATGATTGGACAATGTTCAACACCATTCGTGATTTACTCAGATACTGGAGCAGTTCTTGTCCAAATGCAACAGGTCCTGGAACTATGCAGGTGTGTGCTTAACAGTGACAAGTTCCATTCCCATTACACACATGCCAGACAACGATTACCTCTGACAATAGAAAAGTGGACCATATCATTTAATGTTCAATGCCACCACCATCACTGAACACCCACCTAGCAATATCCCGGGGATTACCGTTAACCAGAACTGGACAGACCATATAATTTCATGACCCAGTCCTGTGAAGGGCTTATGCTAAAACGTCGACTCTCCTGTAACTCAGGTGCTGCCTGACCTGTTGTGCTTTTCCAGTGCCACACTTTGACACATATTAATTCATTGGCTACAAGAATATGTCAGGGGCGAGAAATCCTACAGGAATGACTCACCTCAAAATTTCGGAAAGCCTGTCTCCCACCAAAAAGACTCATGTTGAATGTGTGTGTGATTAAATACCCCCATTTGCCTGTGTGAGTGCAGCTTCACTTCTCATACACTGATACTCAGAAGCAGTAATGTCTGCCATCTACACGGTGTTCTGCAGAAATGTGCCAAGGCTCCTGACAACGTACCTCTGAACCCCCGACCATCAAGAAGGACAAGGGAAGCAGATACATGGGACTACCATGTTCGCGTTCCAATCCAAGCCATTTACCGAGCTGATTGGGAAGCGTATTGCCGTTCTTTCAGTGTCACTGTTTCAACTTCCTCCCTAATGGTATTGTAAGACTACCTATAGCACATGGGATGCAGCGGGTCAATGTGACAGCTCACGCCCACCTTCTCAAGGGCAACAAGGGACAGGCAAAAAATAATGGCCTTATCACATTCCATGAATAAATTAGCATGAAAAGTTTTGTCCAGACCTGCCCAATTCTGGACACTGTACCTTGGGTTTTGTGAGCTCTGGCTGGTTGGGTCTAGGCAGTAACCTATTTGTTGTAAACAGCTGAAGGAATATGCTGTTTGAAACATTCGGACAGTCTCTCAGAGGCATGGCCTACATATCAAACAGACACTGAAAATCACATCACACATGACTGAGCTCTGAGACAGACAGAGGCAACTGAAAATATAGTCATATCTGACTAACATGTTTAATCACACAGTGATATTGTTGCCACAAAAATGATTATGAGTGAACATTAGCAGGGGGAAGTGAGGACTGCAGATGCTGGAGATCAGAGTCAAAAAGTGTGGTTCTGAAAGAAAGCACAGCCGTTCAGGTAGCATCTGAGGAGCAAGAGAGTCGACTATTAGTTCAAAATATTAATACAAGAGAAAATAATTGTATATTTTCAAAATCCTTGTACTTTATAATAATTTGGTCTTGGGTGTGGGAATGAGATTTATCATTTCAATGCTCCTTACTGTGAGTTGTGCACTGTTTTCATTATAATGTCGTTATAAAAGTGAATGGAGTAAATGGGTGGATTTTGTGCTTCTTGGACAATCTAAAAGTTGGTTTTATGAAAGGTTATCGAAACTTCAGTAAAGAGCCTTTGCTGTTAATGGTTAGAACAATGCTGCAAACATTTACACAGAGATTTCCAACTCAATTCACACACAAGATCATTGGGCTGGGATGATGCTGGCCATCAATGGAGCTGCACAATTCTGTTTGGATACTGACATTGTGGGACTAACATACACTGGATATGGTTTATGAGGGATTCAATGTAAGATGCCATGTGCTGCAGGAGCCCATCACCTTTATAACACCTTCATTCAGGATTGTGTCCAAGGTGCAGAATTACAGAGTTTAGGTGCCACACCAGAAGTGATATACTTGCAGGACATGGCTGTTTACAGGTAATTGTTACAAATGTTGAACTGCGTCTGAATCAGCACCATGTGCTTGTCCATTGACCAGTTTTCCCCACTCACATCTCTCCGTTGTTCAGGAATGTCTCTAACTAGTCTATTGTGAGGGATTATGTCAGTAACTGCCCAGCTCCAGTTTGGAAACTCACTGGACAGATTCTGGAGATGGCCCGTATTTTGGAGGTCATGGTGAGGGCCAGTAACACTGTGTCTGAATTCCGGCTTTTCCTCAATGTCATTTTCAACAGCTTTGCTGCCTGCAAGATGGTGTGTTCATTCATCTGAACATCAATCAGCTGTTTACTACAGTCACTGAATTGTGTAATAGTTAGCTGTGCGCTCTGGTAATTCAATTATTGTTCACTTCAATGGTTTTCAACTAAAAAAATGATGTTTGGTTTATTTTAAAATATGTAAGAAAGAAAGTGATATTACCTCTTCATTATACAAAATGTAAAAGTGACCTGTTGTATATATCCCACAGGCTAATCAAGCAAAAGTCAGATATTATCTGTAAAGCAGGAGCCTGTGAACAGGACTAATACCTGGCAACGTCACCACACTCTCTGTTAGGGTATGTCACACTGACAGGACAAGCCAGGCAGACGGGGTCAGCTCCGTGGTATATAGTCAGTATCGTGCTCAGCATTGATGCTGGATCCTGTGGCTGCTGGACTGCTCTGCGGCAGGTTATGGGGGAATCAATAAAAGGGAAACATATAATTGACCACATCATCACTGATCTGCCTGCTGCAGATACATCTCTCCATTTATTATATCAGTAAGAATGGTCACTGCACAGTCCTTATGGGGAACAGGGGCTAACATCACATTTTACAGACTCCCCTCACCATGATATGTAGCCCCCTCGGCTTTAAACACATTGAGAAACTAATGATGATACATCCATGAGGTGCAGTGGGCCACAGTCAGGGGCAGAATCATACTGTGTACAACTCATACAGTCTGCAAACTCACAGCTCAACATAACCCCCTACTGTACAATAACCATAACAGCCCGACAAACGTCCCACTGTACAGTAACCATCACGGCCAGACATACCTACAACTGTACAGTAACCATCAAGGGCACGACATACCTCCCACTGTACAGTAACCATCACGACTCGACATACCTCCCACTGTACAGTAACCATCACAGCCCAACATAACCCCCACTGCACAGTAACCATCACAGCCCGACATACCCCCCACTGTACAATAACCATCACGACCCGACATACCTCCCACTGTACAGTAACCATCACAGCCCAACATAACCCCCACTGCACAGTAACCATCACAGCCCAACATAACCCCCACTGTACAATAACCGTAACGGCCCGACACACCTCCCACTGTACAGTAACCATCAAACCCCGACATACCTCCCACTGTACAGTAACCATCACACCCCGACATACCTCCCACTGTACAATAACCGTCACGGCCCGACATACCTCCCATTGTACAGTAACCATCACACCCCGACATACCTCCCACTGTACAATAACCGTCACGGCCCGACATACCTCCCACTGTACAGTAACCATCACACCCCAAATTACCTCTCACTGTACAGTAACCGTCACTGCCTGACATACCTCCCACCGGACAGTAAACATCACACCCCAACATAACTCTCACTGTACAGTAAACGTCACAGCCCGACATCCCTCGCATTGTACAGTAACCATCACGGCCCGACATACCTCACACTGTACAGTAACCATCACGGCCCGACATACCTCACACTGTACAGTAACCATCACGGCCCGACATACCTCACACTGTACAGTAACCATCACGGCCCGACATACCTCCCACTGTACAGTAAACATCACAGCCTGACATATCTCCTGCTGTACAGAAACCATCACGGCCCGACATACCTCACACTGTACAGTAACCATCACGGCCCGACATGCCTCCCGCTGTACAGTAAACATCACGGCCCGACATACCTCCCATTGTACAGTAACCATCACACCCCGACATACCTCCCACTGTACAATAACCGTCACGGCCCGACATACCTCCCACTGTACAGTAACCATCACACCCCAAATTACCTCTCACTGTACAGTAACCGTCACTGCCTGACATACCTCCCACCGGACAGTAAACATCACACCCCAACATAACTCTCACTGTACAGTAAACGTCACAGCCCGACATCCCTCGCATTGTACAGTAACCATCACGGCCCGACATACCTCCCACTGTACAGTAAACATCACAGCCCGACATACCTCCCGCTGTACAGTAAACATCACAGCCTGACATATCTCCTGCTGTACAGAAACCATCACGGCCCGACATACCTCACACTGTACAGTAACCATCACGGCCCGACATGCCTCCCGCTGTACAGTAAACATCACAGCCTGACATATCTCCTGCTGTACAGAAACCATCACGGCGCAACATACCTCCTGCTGTACAGTAACCATCACGGCCTGACATCCCTCCCACTGTACAGTAACCATCACGGCCCAACATACCTCCCACTGTACAGTAACCATCACGGCCTGACGTACCTCCCACTGTACAGTAACCATCACGGACGGACATACCTCCCACTGTACAGTAATCGTCACGGCCCGACATATCTCCCACTGTACAGTAACCATCACGGCACGACATACCTCCCACTGTACAGTAACCATCACGGACGGACATACCTCCCACTGTACAGTAATCGTCACGGCCCAGCATAGCTCTCACTCTACGGTAACCATCAAGAGCAGCACGTTGGTTCAGTGGTTTGCACTGCTACCTCACAACACCAAGGTTGCGGGGTGACTGTCTGTGTGAAGTTTGCGCATTCCCCAGTGTCTGCGTGGGCTTCCTCCCACACTTCAAAGATGTGCCGGTCAGGTGGATTGGCCATGGAAAATTGCACATAGTGTTAGTTGATTTAGTGAGAGGGAAATGGGTCTGTTGTGGGTTACAGTTTGGAGGGTTGGTGTGGACTGTTTGGGCTGAAGGGCCTATTTCCACACTGTATGGAATCCAATTTACTCTCCAAGATCCCAATCAGGAATATGATGCAATAATCACTTGTCTGAATGAGTCGAGCTCCATCAGTATCTAATATTTTGAAAAAGTGACACAATTCATTGATAAGTGCATAGGGCTGGATGTTAGCCGCTTCCACCTTAGCAAGGCCTTTGATGTGGTTACTTATGGCAGGCTCAAACAGATGGTGAGGTGAAATGGGATCAGCGGTCAGTTAGTAAGATGGATAGGGAACTGCTTGGTATAGAAGACAGAGTAGTGGTGGAACAGTGTTTTTTGTGACTGGAGATGTGTAAATAGATTGGCGGAGTTGCAGATTGTGAGGATAATTGCCAGAGAATACAGCAGGATACAGGTCCCCTAGACTTGGACAGAGAAAACACAGATGTAACTTTATCTTGACAATTGTGACGTGATGCGTTTTAAAAGGTCTAATGCAGGAGAGAAGTATACAGGAGATGGAAAAAACTACTAATTGCATCAACATCCAAAGGGTGTACAGCTCCACATTCCCCTAAAAGTGTTAACATGGGTGGATAGGGTGATCAAGAAAACTGATGGTAAACTTGCAGACATGTATAAGAGCATACAATATGAAAATTAGCAGGTCATATTGCAGCTGTAGAGAAACGTAGTTCGGGCACATTTGGAATATTGTGTAAGGTACAGGTTGTCACACCAGCAGAACGATGTGGAAGTGTTGGAGAGGGTATGGAAAGATTTCCCAGCATGTTGCCTGGTTTTGAGGGTATTAGCCAGAAGGAGAAATTGAACACACATGGTTTGTGTGCACCTGGGCATCATTGGCCATGGGGCTACCTGATAGATGTTTACAAAATTATCAGAGGCATAGATAGAAGGACAGTTAGAGGCTTTTTCCCAGAGTAGAAATATCAATTACTCAGGACCGTAGATTTTATGTAAAAGGGAGAAAGTTCAGGAGATATGATAAGCAAGTTAATTTTTGCTGTTCCAGACAGAATGTGAAAGTGCCTGGAATACACCGATAGAGGAGAAGAAGCCAATATAGCAAGGTTTCAGAGGCATCTTGTCACAGAGAAGAGACAGCAACGAATAGAATAACATAGAATGTGTAGAAGCAAAAACTTTCGTTTCAAGTTTTGAAGGGTATCATGTGTCAGTGTGGGCTTGCTGGGCTGAAGGGCCTGTACCTATGCTGGACTGTTCTTTAAGTCAAGATTTGAATGCAGCAGTGGCGAGATGCTGACTGAATGATTACTGATGATCAACAGCCACATTATTGCTGAACTCTCCTCATCAACTTGCAGCTTCATATCCTCCCTCCCACTGCAGGGAAACTCAATATGTAGAATTGATACGAACGTTAGAGCTGGTAACTGGTGACTCCATCTCGCCCCTCGCTCCTACGGCTTGGACACTAACATCTCGGGGGACACTGCACTGATAGAAGCTGCATGTAATCCATACCCACCAATGCTGGCATCTGTCACATGCCAGCCTCACCATGCCATCCCAGCACATCTCTGACCCCCTGACAGTATGCTTTTTTACTTCAATGCTGCAGCTCAGGCTGCACGGACAACTCTCATTGCAATGCTACTGCAAGGACACTGTGCTCAGGGGGACACACCCAGCTCATGGACTGTCCCTCTGGGCTGCACACTCAATGCTGCTGCAAGGACACTGTGCTCAGGGACATACACCCAGCTCATGGACTGTTCCTCTGGGCTATTCACTCCATGTTTGTACACACTCACTTTGAGCTGACTTGAATACTCACTGAATTATTGCCTTGCCTTACCCTGCTCTCAGCCAGAGCGACCAGGCTCACCACCTGCTGTATTGTCTTGGTATTTAGCACAGACACAAAACCAAGAAGCCTGATATCATTGTCCACGGTCAGTCACGGTGCCCAGCATAGTGAGTCGGGGGAGTCTCAGATCCCAGCCCGGGAGCTTGGGCACAGTCAGTCAGCCTCTCATGGTTGTTAGGGTCAGGATCCTTCCCCTGTTGAGGGGGTGAGGAGCTGAATGTTGGGGAAACTCCTGTGCCTCTTGTCTCTTTCTCTCCTATTGTGGGAGGGTTCCTTCTGGGATGTGAAAATTAGCAAGAGGGATTAAGGGAGATGGAAAGGGTTGGTGCAGCTGTTAATGCTGGTGCAGCTTGGGGAAAGTTGGCGAGGTGTACTGAGTGAATGAATACGCAGCACAGACACAAGGCAGAGTAAGGCAGAGTGGCAGAGGTGAGGGTGGAGAGACTGAGAGAAGGTGCTGCATTCAGTGAGAGTGGGAGAACATGAGCCTTGGTGGGAGGTGGGAGAACATGAGAATTGGTGGGAGGTGGGTGCAGTAACAGAGAGAGAGTGAGGGTGAGGTCACAAAGTGCAGATGGTGGTACTTTCCCTGGTCGAGTGGGCAAGGCCACTGACCTGCTTCCTACACTGCTGGGCATTCACTCAGAAGGCTGGCACATCACTGACCTAGGGGTCACCCTCGGACCAAGCTTGCAGGGTCTGGTGTTGTGGCCTCCCCTGCTAATCCTGGAGAAAGATAATGTCCCTTTCCTGCATCATGCCATCCACCTGATCCTCGGGGTCTTGGCCACAACGTGGGATCCTAATTTTACTACCTTCCCCCAAACCTCACCCACACCCCCACCATGTCCAGGGCAGCATTGGAGTGACAATCAAAGAGTGTGATGACTTTTTTAAAAATTGCATCTGTAACAGGGAATCTGGTGCATTCTGGGATATCGAGACAGTGGGCAGTTTTTATGCCTATAACAAACCGTAAAATAATCATTGGGCTCGGATCAGTTGAAAGAAGGGACATAGAGGCAGGGAAGGTAGTTAATGAGGCAGATTGAGGATGTTATCATGAGAACATTCACTGAGACATGTGGAGACAAACCCTCCATGAAACTGACAGAACTGAGATTGGCCAAAACAAAAGATTCAGGCCCTTATCTTGTGCAAATTTTGTCGTGCAAAATATTGTAAGTTATAAACTTATAGAGGACCTATAAAAGAGATTCACATCCTTGAGGGTGACGAACACACTGTCCCATACAATTAAAAGAAGGTGGGAAGTAAAATCACCAGCCATGTTTTCTCATTGTCCATCATTTTCCGTTCCTCACTAGGTAGAACTGTACAAGTAAATCGTTCAGTCACAGTGTGCTGCTTGTAATTCTGGTCACTATATCACATGGAAGGATGGAATTAGAATGGCGAGTGTACAGACGAATGTGAGGATTGCAGATGCTGGAAATTAGAGTCAGGTGGTGTGATGTGGGAAAAGTACAGCAGGTCTGGTAGCATCAGAGTGCCAGGAGAATTGACATTTGCAGCATGTTTCACTCTTGGAAGTGGTACAGAAGAGGTTTGGTATCGTGGAAAAGTGAAAATGCAGTTATGAAGAAAGGTTGAAGTGGAGAATGCTGAGAGGAGATTTGATTAACCTGCACATGTTGTCAAGGGACTGGATAGAGAGGGAGAGACTGTCTTGTTCTTATTGGAGAGCTCAGTTACCAGCAGCAAATATTTAATGTAATTGGATGAAGTATTGAAGAAGTAGTGAGGCAAGTTGTTAATTCACCCAGAGTAAGGAAGGGATCTGGGAGTCATGCATGGAAGTGGAGTAGAAGCAGAAACTCTGGAAAAGTTTAAAAATGTGCCTAGATCTGAACCTGAAGTCCTACAGTTTTTGTGGAATCATAACAATGATTTTTTTTGAAAGAATGAAGCTTGCTGGCAACTTTTTAGTAAGTGCAGACCATTTCGCGAGTAATCTCCTCTGTGTTGAAGGAATTTCTAATATTTAGACAATATAGAGAGAATCAGTGTAAACGGATCAGGGAAAGGACAGAGAGGAGTAGTGTGTAAATTGATTAGCATCACAAAAATACTGATCCTTGCATTTATATACAATGCTACTTCACTGTGGAGGTCTTTTTCTCCTTCTTGTATAAATGATTATTCGGTTCTCAGTCTTGGTCACACTGCAGTCATATCTGTCTTGTTTCATTCTATTTTTCCTACTGCTTCATTGGCCTTGTTGAAAAAGCAGGAAGGAATTTGGGGATGACAGCAAGTGCCAGAAACCATGATGAATGTAAATTTGGGAAAAGTTTACATTGATAGGAAGACGTGCGAAGATAGCGGGATATTACAGAGATATGGATTGTTCTAGGGACTGAAGGACATTACAAGGACAAAGATAGTTTTAGGTTTTGGTTGAAGTGAAAAGTGAGCTGGACCAGCCAGATCAAAATATTGTCTACTGTAAACTTACAAAGAGAAACTCTCCACGAAACCTGATGAAAATGATACCTGTGTCTGCCTGTATCAGAAAAAAAGTATCTACCAGATGTCGGAGATGGTGGGAGGGCTAAGTTGTGTTGTGAGAAGTGGTTAAGGTACACAGAGCCTACAGATAGAGCCCACATTGTGACAGGTGAACTTATCTGTCCTACCATAGAGATTCGGGTCAATGATGCAGACTGAATTCACACCAGATGAAACAAGTATTGTTCTCAAAATAATTTTCAATTTTAACATTTCAGGAAGTGAGAACTTAATCTTATCTGAGGCTATGCTGAGTTGACCCTGGTCAAGTATTCCTACCTGGGAATTGCTGTTTCTATGCAGTCTTTTCTGTTGTAACGATGTCAGTTCGGAGTCACATGCAGATATGTATACAGAATAGGTAAGTACATTCAGGACTGAACCAGCCCAGTTAATTAGGTATTTATAGCTACTCGCATCCATTCTGGAAATGAGTCCCACAATCAGATCAGCAAAATCCCATGCTTCCTGCCTTACCTGAATATTGTCAGCTGCTCTCACCTAACCTGGAACTGATCTCCCAAATACGATTTGGAAGATTACAGATTCTGCCCAGCCTCTTCGGGGTCAGCTGCTCACACCTATTTCAGTATGGAGTCCCACAGTTAGAGCAGGCAGATTCCAAACTCAATAATAGGCCCATACATTTGCAGTTTAATAGCATTTTTCCTCTTCAAATTATAGCCAAACAGGCAAACAACAGATTATTTTCTCTGTGCCTACAAATAGCAGTCTCTGTGACATCTCTCATGTTCTGCCACCCTTCCTATCTCTGTAGATCCTCTACTTTCTACAAACAGTCATACATTTATGGCATCCTCCAAACACAAAATCTACCCCTACTCCCGAAAAGCCATTCCTCCTCCTGGAGAAGGTCACAGACATACAGGCCGATCAAGGTTGTGAATGAGATTAGAGCTAGTAAGGACGATATAGGTGAAGAGTTTTAGATAGAGAGCTGGCAGAAGACAAAAGAAAACCTTATTTGACACTGCAGGAGATTAATAAGACGAGGTTCTCCTGAAAAGAATGTGACTTTTCTTGGAAGATTTCATAGAGAGCATTGCAGTAGCGGGAGGAATTTCAGAGACAGTGAGATTTGAAGGGGCTAATGAAGATTCCAGATACACAGAGTGTTCTTTTGATCTAGTGGAGATTACAGAAATAAGGAGAGCTCAAGGTGTTTCCAGAGATAGGGTGGGATTTAGAATGTGGAGACTGCAGAGATAGGGAGCTGTGTAGGTGGTTACAGAATAGGGAGTGCTGTGGGGCCTAGAGGATTTTACACAACAGATTACACATTGGAGCACGTCAGACAACAGGGAACATTGGAGGGACTTGAAGAAGTTTAAGAGATGGGCAGATTTGTAAAGGATGGAGAAAGGTGCACTGAATAATGAACAGTGTAATGGCTGGAGGAGGTTATGGAGATCATGAAATTTATCAGTGCGGGAGGGAGTTAGTGACCCTGATGATTGCGTGATGATTGTGTGAGGTGGAGGAAATTGTAAAGATTGGGAGTTTTCTATGTATCGGAGTAATTACAGACAAAGCTGTCAGGCCTTGAGAATTATTACATCGAGAGTGAGCATTTAGAGGAGATTGCAGAGAAAGGAGATTTATAAAATGGCCTGTATAAGTTACAGAGATAAGGAGGGGTGCTTTGACTGACAGATGTTTCAGAGGTAAAAATGGATCACGCAGGATCAATAAGGTTATGAAGACTCAGTATAATTAGAGTTGGAGAACTCTTGAGAATTGCACTAATCCACACAGACATCGTAAGGCAAGAGGGTGTCATTTGACCCATGATGTTTACACCAGCTTTTCATCTGAGTTCATTACAGAGTAGTGATCTCGCGGTTTCTCCCATACCATTACACATTTCTCAAAGTTTGTGAGAAGATTTGTAGTTTGGGTGCTCGTTGTTGGAGTTCTGTTCACCGAGCTGGGAATTTGTGTTGCAGACGTTTCGTCCCCTGTCTAGGTGACATCCTCCGTGCTTGGGAGACTCCTGTGAAGCGCTTCTGTGATGTTTTCTCCGGCATTTATAGTGGTTTGTCTCTACCGCTTCTGGTTGTCAGTTCCAGCTGTCTGCTGCAGTGGCCGGTATATTGGGTCCAGGTTGATGTAGTTGTTGATCGAATCTGAGGATAAGTGCCATGCCTCTAGGAATTCCCTGGCTGTTCTCTGTTTGGTTTGTCCTAGAATAGTAGTGATGTCCCAGTCAAAATCATGTTGCTTGTCATCTGAGTGTGTGGCTACTAAGCTGGTCATGTAGTTTTGTGGCTAGTTTGTGTTCATGGATGCGGATCGTTAGCTGTCTTCCTGTTTGTCCGATGTAGTGTTTTGTGCAGTCCTTGCATGGGATTTTGTACACTACGTTGGTTTTGCTCATGCTGGGTATTGGGGCCTTTGTCCTGGTGAGTTGTTGTCTGAGAGTGGCTGTTGGTTTGTGTGCTATTATGAGTCCTAGTGGTCGTAGTAGTGTGGCTGTCAGTTCAGAAATGTTCTTGATGTATGGTAACGTGGCTAGTCCTTTGGGTTGTGGCCTGTGCTCATTCCATTGTCTTTCCCTTAGGCATCTGTTGATGAAATTGCAGGGGTATCCGTTTTTGGCAAATACATCGTAGAGGTGTTCTTCTTCCTCTTTTTGCAGTTCTGGTGTGCTGCAGTGTATTCTGGCCCTTTTGAACAGTATCTTGATGCAACTTCGGTGTGTGTTGGGGTGGCTGCTTTCGTAGTTCAGGACTTGGTCTGTGTATGTGGCTTCCCTGTACACCTTTGCGGTGAATTGTCCATTCAGTGTTCTTCCACACACGCAGATGACAAGAAACATGAGTTTGACGGGGACAATACTACTATTATAGGACAAGCCAAACAGAGAACAGCCAGGGAATTCCTAGAGGCGTTGCACTCATCCACAGATTCAATCAATAAGCATATCGACCTGGACCAAACATACTGGTCTCTGCAGCGGACAGCTGGAACTGACAACCAGAAACGGCAGAGACAAACCTGTATAAATGCCGGAGGAAACATCACAGAAGCGCTTCACTTCTGTGAAGGCTCCCAAGCACTGAGGATGTCACCTAGACAGGGGACGAAACGTCTACAACACAAATTCCCAGCTCGGCGAAGAGAAACACAACAATTACACATTTCGTTTAGTTGCAATAACCATCCAATCCCCTCTTGAAAATTTCCATTGAACATCCATTTACAACACATCCTAGCTACTCACCAAGTGAAAAGGTTCTTACTTCTATCATAGTTCTCCTATTGTACATAAACTGAAATCTGTGTCCTCTCGTTTTGCGAGTGGGCACAGTTTTATCCAATCTAATCTATTCAGTCTGCCTATGAGTTTGAAAAACTGCATCCAATCTCCTCTTAGCCACCTTCACTTCAGTGAGAACAATTGCAACAGTCTGACATCATAACAGGTCTTACTCACTCCTGGAAATATTATTTTAGATCAGTTCTTCATCCTTTCCAATGTGTTCATATCCATCTGATCATGTGAACACAGTTGAAGCCGAATGTGTTTGATGCAAGTTCAACATTACCGCTTTACTCTTGAACTCTCAGTATTTATAAAGACAGGAACACAGTATGTTTTTCCTATGTTTAATATCCTACAAACTTCAATGAAATTTACACATCCTGTGTTCCTATATTCCTGCCTATTTTATATTGTATTTTAATGTTCTTGCTAGAAATTTGCATTGTCTCATGTTTCAATGTGCCAAACTTCATCAATCACCTCTCTACTGTTTCTAAGAAATTGGCAATGTAAGTTTAGAGTCCTACAATGTTTTCCTCACAGTTTGCAATTTCTTTAAGTGCTGTATCAACTGTAAACTTTGAATGGGTCCCTGCACACCAGATGTACATCGTTCATACATATCAAAATGAATGAGGTCACCAAAATTGAATCCTGCGGAACTTCACTGAAAATCTATGTCCAGCCTGAATTAAAAATCTAGTGACCATTACTCTCGATTTCCTACCATTCCTCTCGATTTCCAGTCAATTTTGTGACCAAATTGATACAGTCCCTTTTATTCCACGCAAGAATGAATGAATGAATGATTTAATGTCACAAATATCGAGGGAAAAACAGTGAAACACATTTGTTGCCTGTGCCACAAAGATATTCCTCATCAATGTTGTACCTTTCGAGTGACAGAGTTTCCCCTCTGTCAGCATGACCTGGGAGGGTTCGGCCACTTTGGTAAAGACAGAGATGAAGTATTCATCTCACTCTCAGCTATTCCCCTTCTTCTCAGTATAAATCCTCTCTCAAGTGTTGAATCAGCCTTACTCCACCTTTTCGCACACTCCCTTAGACGAGAACGAGGGTAGGTCCGATCAAGGACAGTAGTGGGAGACTATGTATTGAGTCGGAAGAGATAGGAGAGGTCTTGAACAAGTACTTCTCTTCAGTATTTACGAACGAGAGGGACCGTATTGTTGAAGAGGCGAGTGTGAAACGGACTGGTAAGCTAGAAGAGATACTTGTTAGGAAGGAAGATGTGTTGGATATTTTGAACAACTTGAGGATAGACACGTCCCCCGGGCCTGACGGGATATATCCTTGGATTATGTGGGAAGCAAGAGAGGAAATTGCAGTACCGTTGGCAATGATCTTCTCGTCTTCACTGGCAACGGGGGTGGTACCAGGGGACTGGAGAGTAGCGAATGTTGTGCCCCTGTTCAAAAAAGGGAATAGGGATAACCCCGGGAATTACAGGCCAGTTAGTCTTACTTCTGTGGTAGGCAAAGTAATGGAAAGGGGACTGAGGGATAGGACTTATGAGTATCTGGAAAGACACTGCTTGTTCAGGGACAGCCAGCACGGATTTGTGAAGGGTAGGTCTTGCCTTACAAGTCTTATTCAATTCTTCGAGGAGGTGACCAAGCTTTTGGATGAGGGTAGAGCAGTGGATGTAGTGTACATGGATTTTAGTAAGGCATTTGATAAGGTAGGCTTATGCGGAAAGTCAGCAGGCATGGGATAGAGGGAAATTTGGCCAATTGGATAGAAAACTGGCCAACCGGTCGAAGTCAGAGAGTGATGGTAGATGGTAAATATTCAGCCTGGAGCCCAGTTACAAGTGGAGTTCTGCAGGGATCAGTTCTGGGTCCTCTGCTGTTTGTAATTTTTATTAATGACTTGGATGAGGGAGTCGAAGGGTGGGTCAGTAAATTTGCAGATGATACGAAGATAGGTGGAGTTGTGGACAGTGAGGAGGGCATTTGTCGTTTGCAAAGGGACTTAGATATGATGCAGAGCTGGGCTGAGGAGTGGCAGATGGAGTTCAATCCTGCCAAGTGTGAGATTGTCCATTTTGGAAGAACAAATAAGAATGCGGAATACAGGGTTAATGGTCGGGTTCTTGTCAGGTGGAGGAACAGAGGGATCTTGGGGTCTATGTACATAGATCTTTGAAGGTTGCCACTCAGGTGGATAGAGTTTGTAAGAAGGCCTATGGTGTATTATCGTTCATTAGCAGTTGGGTTGAATTCAAGAGTCGTGAAGTGATGTTGCAGCTGTACAGGACTTTGTTAGGCCACAGTTGGAGTACTGTGTGCAGTTCTGGTCGCCTCACTTTAGGAAAGATGTGGAAGCTTTGGAGAGGGTGCAGAGAAGATTTACCAGGATGTTGCCTGGAATGGAGAATAGGTCGTACGAGGATAGGTTGAGATTTCTCGGCCTTTTCTCGTTGGAACGGCGAAGGATGAGAGGTTCATAAGATGATCAGAGGAATAGATAGAGTAGACAGTCAGAAACTTTTTCCCCGGGTACAACAGAGTGTTACAAGGGGACATAAATTTAAGGTGAAGGGTGGAAGGTATAGGGGAGATGTCAGGGGTGGGTTCTTTACCCAGAGAGTGGTGGGGGCATGGAATGCGCTGCCCGTGGGAGTGGTAGAGTCAGAATCATTGGCGTCCTTTAAGCGGCATTTGGATAGGTACATGGATGGGTGCTTAATCTAGGATAGAAGTTCGGCACAACATCGTGGGCCGAAGGGCCTGTTCTTTGCTGTATTGTTCTGTGTTCTAGAAGCTTTTTTGACTCAGAAAGGTGTGACAACTTTATGTTGGCTTTCTATTTTCTCATAAATTCCTCCGCTGTATCATCTCTGCCCTAAACCTTCAGTATTTCTCCTGGTTCACAATTCTGTTCTCTATCTGGCAGCTATTCAATTGTTCTTCTTCACCTTAACCTTTTGCTCCATTGTCATCGAGGGAGCGTTGGGTTTGTTTACCCTGCCTTTCCTGTTTGAGGAACTGACCCAAGCCATTGAATGGAGCCCATTGCTCAATTTTTCTTTTTCTGACCAACTTGGTGTTCCGGCCATACTTTCCCAGATTCCTTCTTGCCCCAGTGAAGGCAGCTCCCAGTCGATTGATTTTTCTCAAACTCAGTTCAATGCATAGCATTCTCTACCAACATCCTGAACGTTACAATAAAATGATCATCGTGCCAGAAAATGTTCCCACCTCATACTGGATCCACTTTCCCCACCACTTTTCCATGGTCCCTTGGGGTGGGCATATACGCCTGCAGTAACCTGTCCTCCATGCAATCCGTCACTGCCCAGACACGGTCAGTATCCCAGTCTGTATCTGGATAATGCAAGTTTCTCAACACTATCACATTGCCATCTCTGTATACTTTTCACTAGTTGGTAGCCCACAGACGGTCCCTCACAGCGTAACTTTATACTTTTTGTACTAAAGCTTCGGCCAAATTCATTCTGAACTTGGAGGCATCAACTTAATCTCAGACTCATTAACTAACACTATCCTGAACCAATACATCTACTACACTTTATCTTTTGCTTTCCTTTATATCATTCTTCAATACGTTATACCTTGGGCTCCATACATCAGGAAGAATGCATTGGATCTGGAGCAGGTAAAGAGGAAGTTCACAAGAAAAATCCCAGGAATGAAAGGCGTAACAGATGAAGAATGTTTGCGGGCTCTGGGACTATACATGATAGAGTTTAGAAGGACAAGGGGAGTTGTGATTGAAACTTACAGAATACTGAATGGCTTGGACAGAGTGGACTTAGGGAAGATGTTTCCATTGACAGGAGAGACAAGTAACCAAGGGCACAGCCTTCGAGTAAAGGTAAAACCTTTTCGATCGGAAATAAGGGGAAACGTCTTCACCCAGAGAGTGGGGATTCTGTGGAATTCATTGCCACAGAAAGCTATGGATGCAAGGTCATTGAGTAGATTTATAACAAAGGTAGAAAAGTTTTTGATTGCTATGAGATCAAAGGGGGAAAGAAGGAAAATGGGCTTGAAAAACCGATCAGTCAAATGTGAATGGTGGAGCAGACTTGATGGACACAGTGACATTCTTGATACCACAATCCTAGAATTACATTGATAGTCACAGAAACACTGACACCTTCTTCAGTTTCCTGACTCCTCTGTGACTATTGCCCCTCCTTCCTTCTCCCTCCCCTCCTGTACAGTCAGGCTGCTTGTGGTGCCACAGATATGGCGCTGGCTGCCCTCCCCTGAGCAGACAGCACCTTCATCAGCTTCCAAACTGGGAAAATGAATTGGGAGGGACCCCCCCCCACCCCCCCCCCACCCCCCCCCCACCCCCCAGGGTAATCCTGTATTCCCTGACTGTCTCTCTTGAATGATCATCCATTCCCTTCCTTCTTATAGGCCGTTATGACAGCAGTGTGATCCCCTCCCTGTATGTGTTATCCACCTAACTCTCAGCATCATAGATGTCACTCAGAATCTCCAGTCATTAAGTGAGCTGCATGACCCAGTGTTCGTCTCGAACACCAGCAGTGGCTATGACTTCCCAATGTAACAGAAAATGTTTTCCATTTTACCAACCCACTATTCCCTGGAAGGACAGCAACTCCAAAAGCACGGGAACATCAGCATTTCTCCCGCTCTGTGCTGCTCGCTCTCAGGTTCTCTCTCTTTGTGACTCCCAGGTAATTGTACTCCGCAAGCCTGAGCTGAGATTTATAATAACCCATTCCGCACTGCTCCCTCACAGGATCGCCGCTGCGCCTGGTAGATAGTGAAAAAGAGGAGGATTAGAGGGGGCAGAAGGTGTTACAGTGATTGAGCGAGCTGTAGGGGATGGAACAGGCTATCTGGAGAGATAGGCAGATCTGCAGTACCTAAAGCAGGTTACTGGAAGACACAGCGAGAGTTGCAGGCACTGAATAAGGCAAAGGAAATAGAGAGATGGTGGTTTGTTGGTGACGGAGCTTTGTCGAGTCTAAAGGGATTTTTGTGAGCTGCTAACAGACAGAGAAAGACTTCAATGAATGCAAAGTGACAGCCAGGAAGTGTGCGAAGGTATTGGACACTGTTGGATGTTACAGAGTTAGAAGACTTGCAATAACTGGGGGAAGGGGGGTGGAATATAGAGCATTGGGGTACGGGTGGTCTTCCAGGAACCTCAGGCCATGAGGAGGTACAGAGAATGGGAACATTCTGAAATGGTGGCATTGTAGGAACTGGACGAGGTGAGATGGATAAGGAGGGTGAAAAGTGTGAATTAAACACATCCAGCCACTGTAATTCATAGAGATTTTTGGAGGGGATCCTGTGCTGCAATTTGTAACAGTGATATGGAGGGATATAGATACTGAGAGGTTACAAATTTAAAAAGGAAGAGTTGAATGGTGATCAGAAGGTTAAACAGGAATAAAAACAATTTGCAAGATCAACAGCACAGACGGGAATGGAGGAGGTGAGATATTGTGAGGAACTATAAGAGTTGTACGTAGAGGAGTATGTCACCCATAAAGGGAGAGCTGCATTGTCTGTACGCAGTTACAGTGGCACATGTGGGATATGTTACAGAGATGAGGAGTGTCGGAGCGCCTGCTGGAGGGTACACAGATAACAACAGTTCCAACGGCTGGTGCAGTCACTCAGGAAGGCAGCTCACTACCACCTTCTCAGGGAAAACTCCAAATCAATTTTTAAAAAATGCTGACTCAGCCAACAATGCACATGTCCGAGAATGAATGAAGGAAGGAAGGAATTTGTAGAAAAATCAACAAGCAGCACTGAGGTCACTCAGGAAGGCTCTTTCAGCAGCCCTTCACAAACCCGGAACCACTATTCCCTGGAAGGACAGCAATTCCAGGTGCACGGGAACACCAGCATTTCCAAGGTGCCCTCCAAGCCACGCTCCATCCTCCCAGCACTGTGTCTGTCCCTACACCCAAAGGAATGCAATGGGTCAGGAAGGCAGCTCACCACCACCACCTTCTCCAGGGAATTACAGTTGGGAAGGTAATGATATCTGAGCGAGTGATGACCACATCCCATCACTGAATTTTAAAAAAAGGGCAATTCACTGACTGTTCATGTTCTCTTTGCTTCCTCCATACAACCCACATTCCCAGCTAATTTTGTGTCACCAACAAATGTGGAACATTAGATTTTGTCTGACCATCAAAAACATCAAATCCATTTGAGATTAGTTGGATGTCAAGCACTAATCCATTTTCTTCCACTTAGTTTTCTGTCTGTTAAAGAATTCTCAATCCATGCCATTACATTCCGTTCAATCCCACATGTGCCAATTTTGCTTATCCACCTCTTCAGTGGGACCTTGTTAAAAGGTTTCTGAAAATCCCAATAAACCATTCCTCCCTTTTATCGACTCTGTTGTCTACAGCCTGACAGGAAAACAAAGCCAGCAGTGATTATGAAATGACATCTCGCTTTCAGAACAACATGCTGGCACTGTCAGAGGACAGAGAGCGGATATAAAGGAGTCAGCCAGCGACAAGTGGAGTTCCACATGGGGCAGCGTTGGGACCACAATGTACACGCTACACTTTAACAGTCTGGACAAAGGATGTGAGGGGGTACGGGAAACAGATTTCTCTGAAACATCCCAAGAATGAAATGCTTGTCACATGAGGAGAAGTTGGAGATTCTGGGTCTACACTCGATGAAGTTTAGGCAGCGGTGCCAGAATCTGATTCAAACGTACAGAATACTGAGGGACCTGGATAGAGTGGATGTGGGGAAGATGTTTCCCATGATTCCGAAAACTCGGGCCCAAAGAGAGAGATTCAGAGTGAAGGGACACCCCTTCAGAATGGAGATGTGGAGCAATTTATTCAGCCAGAGGGCGGTAATCTGGGGAGCTCACTGCGTACGGACGGGGGGCTATGGATCAGAAGTAATTCAGTGTATTAACTCAGAGATAGATAGGTTCGTGTCAGGAGTTTCGTGCTGGAAAAGAACAGCAGGTCAGGCAGAATCCGAGGAGTAGGAAAGTCAACATTTCTGGCAAACGCCCTTCATCAGGAAAGGACTGATGAAGGGCTTTTGCCCGAAACGTTGATTCTCCTGCTCCTCAGATGCTGCTTGACATGCTGTCCTTTTCCAGCACCATACTCTCAACTCTAATCTCCAGCATCTGCAGCCCTCACTTTCGCCTGATAGATAGGTTCTTAATGAGTAAGGGGATGAAGGATTACAGGGACGAGGTAAGAGAAACAATTTCACCATCATCGAATAGTGGAATAGACTCGATGGTCCAAGTGACGTACTCCTATACCTGATCACAGAAACCCAACAGTGTGGACAATGTCCCATGGCCACCTCAACTAACCAGCACATCTTTGGACTGTGGGAGTAAACAGGAATATCTGGAGGAAAATCAAACAGACGCAGGGAGATCTCCACACTGCCAATCGCCCGATGCTGGAATCGAAGCCTGATGTCTATTGCTGTGAGGCAGCAGTGCTCACCACTGAGCCACCGCACTGCCTCTGTACCATCGGGATGGGCTTACGGGACGTGCTTATTCATCTTATTCGAATTGTGCAGTTATCATTTCTGCCATTTCGTTTACCATACATTCCAACACTTTCCTGATTATTACCATCACTTCTTGGTTTCAGATAGACTGCAGAAAGCTACATCACAAAGTAATTTGGGAATTCTCGTGTATAAATCTCAGGACGGTGGTATACAGGGTCAGCAGGTCATAGAAAGGGCAAATGGAATGCTCGGACTGACTCCAAAGTGAATGGAGAATAACAATAGCGAAGGCTTGTAATAACTATAGAGGGTTCCAGTCAGCTCAGAATGAAAATACTGTGAACAGGTTTGGTTCCCTATCTAGAGGGAAATGTTCTTGCATTGGAGGCAGCCCAGAGAAGGTTCAACAGACTGTCCCTTAAAAATGGAGGAATGCTGATGAGAAAAGGTGGAGAAGGTTGAAATTGAACTCATGTGAATTGAGAAAATGAGGCAAATTTACTGATTCTTTGGTCTTCTTACAGGATCTGTACTGAGACATTGCTTCCCTGAGCAAGGATCTGTAACCGGAGATAAAGGCGAAGGTAGGCACTCGGGAAGCGTACAGAGAAAATCAGGGTTGTAGAGACTGGAAGATATTACAGATTTGGGGTGGTTTTACGTCACTGTTGGTGGTTAGAGAACAGACAGGTTATCGGGATGAAAAATGTCACAGAGAGGTACAGTCCTGAAGGAGTTACAAAGATGGGGGGTGACATTTGGAGCTGTAGGGAGGGTTGGAGGGCCTCGGCAATACACTGATAAGGCTGTTCATTGGTTGTGCAGGCGTTTACAGAGTTAGGAAGGTTCGAAGGGGCTGGATCAGTTCAAAGCCAAGGAAAATTGTAAGGATTGGAGGAGCTACAGATACTAAGGATTATCAGGCTGCAGGAGTTCAGAGAGTTAGTGAGGGCTATGAAAACAGGTTTACAGCATTTACATCCATTACACAGAGATGTGGAATGCTGTGATGGAGGAGGTTACAGAAATCGAGAGGGTTGTAGATGTTGGAAGATATTACAAAGAGAGTTACAAAGCTGTAGTATTTGAGGAGGTTACGGGGGTAGGATGCGTTGATGGCTTGGAAACTGCATCAGGTATTAAATATGCTGCAAGGGATCAATAACCTTATATCGATCAGGGGGGTTGGAAAGTCTGAAGAAAGAGAACGAGAATTGCAGGGATTGAAGAATCTCACAGAGATGGGGAGTAACATAGCAGTTATAACATGAGATGAGATGTAGGCAATAGAGTCAGGGAAGATACAGGGAGATCTGAAGGGACTATAGGTTATCAAAAGGACAGTGAGGCTTCTCAGTGTAGGATTGGGGCAGTTTACGTAGACAGGGAGTATTTTATGGAATGGTGCTATTTAAAGAGACTAAGTGATTTGTATAGAATTGAGGCACTAACAGATACAGAAGGCTGCAGTGGATGATATCAGATGCTGAGGTTCTGGAGGTTACATCAATGGGAAGGCTGGAGAGTGTGGCAGAGCTTACAGACACAGGAACAGCAATAAGGCCTCGTGACACTTACACAGATAGAGAGCATTGCACAAACTGAAGGAGGTTCCTGCGGTAGGGAGGGTTGTAGGGGAGGGTGATATTTACACAGACGGGAGGGGTAAGAACTGGAGAAAGTGATGGAGATGAGTAGATGGATGGAGATACTGGAGGACAGGATGTTGTATATCACAAAGAGTTACAGATACAGGGAGATGTTTGGGACAGACAAACGGTACGCAAAGGGAGAGTTGCCAAGTCAGACAAAGAGAGAGTATTTGAGGTTCAGGAGGGAGAGGAGGAGCAAACACAGATGTTGATTGTTGCTGTAGCTGGAGAAGTACCCTGAGTACAGAGAGACTTTCAAGTCCTCGAGCAGGTTATTGAGACAATGGCCTCCACAGTCTGTGAGGAATGGACTACGCCTGACAGTTGGGGAGTGTTATAAATACTGGAGCAGTTACACGGTAGGCCTGATAGATGGGGAGTGTTACAGCTGCCAGAGCAGTTACAGACCAGGTCTGATAGATAGGCAGTGATATCGCTGCTGGAGCAGTTACAGAGTGGGCTTGCTAGAGGGGGAGTAATATCACTGGTGCAGTTACAAAGTTGGGGAGACGGGGAGTGATAGAGCTGTTGGAGCAGTTACAGAGTAGCCTTGGCAGATAGGGACTGATAGAGCTGTTGGAGCAGTTACATCGTAAACCTGACAGAGGGGGAGTGACATAGCTGCTGGAGAAGATACAGAGTAGGCTTGACAGATGGGGAGTAATACAGCAGCTGAAGCAGATACTGAGAAGGGTTGACAGATGGTGAGTGATACAGCTGCAGGAGCAGCTACAGAGTAGCTCTGAGAGATGGGGAATGAAATAACTACTGGAGCAGTTACACAGATGGCCTGACAGATAGGGAGTGGTATAGCTGCTGGAGCAGGTGACAGATGTAAGGAGGGCTCTGGATGCTGGTGTAGATTGCAGAGACAGGGTGGACTGATGAATGTCAGAAGTTCATACGGACAGGGAGGTCTGTAGGTGCATGAGGAGGTAACAGAGACAGTGAAGGTTTCAGTGTTTGAAGTGGATTCAGTGTGTAGGCTAATGTCACAGAAGCAGGCGCCGCCATAGTGATTGGAGAACACAAACGGAGGGATGTTGTAGGAAATGATGTTCCAGAGATAGGGAGTGTTCCAGCGGCTAACGCAAGTTACAAAGATAGGCGTGGTTATCAGGCTGCAGGAGAAATCAGATTTGGAGGGTTGGAGAGGCTCGAAGAGATTGGACAGTTGGGGAGTATTCCACGGTCTGAGAAAATTCCAGTGATTGATGATAGTGTTGTTTTGGAGAAAGTGAGGATTGCAGATGCTGGAGATCAGAGCTGAAAATATGCTGCTGGAGAAGCGCAGCCAGTCAGGCAGCATCGAAAGAGCAGGGGAATCGACGTTTCGGGCATGACCCCCTCTTCAGGAATAGTGTAGTTTACACACTTAGTGGGGATAGTGGGGACTGACAGTGATACAGAGCCAGGGAGTGCTACACAGAAATAGAGGAAATCAGAATCAAGAGTGTGGTGCTGCCTGACCCACTGTGCTTTTCCAGCATCTGAGGACCAGGAACATTTTGGGCCGGAGCCCTTCATCAGGAATGAGTAGTAGGGAAAGGATGGTGTACAGAGATAGGGAGGAACTGGAAGAATTTACTGCGATAGTGAGGTTTGTGGTGATGGTTTGTGCGATTGGATGAAGTTAGTAATATAGAGGGGTGTAGACACTGGATGGTTCTTCAGACTGAAGGAGGTTACAGAAAGTGAGAGCTGTAGGGACTGGGCTTGGATACAGCCACAAAGAGGATGTTTCACGTTAATGGATGTAGCTTTAGTGACCACATGTGGTTACAGAGATAGGAAGGCTGGTAGTGACTGCAGGGGGTATAGTGATGGAGCAGTGTCGTGACGAGAGAAGGTCACAGCGATAGAGGAGATTGCAGACATTGGGAGGGTTATTCTGGCTTCAGGACACTGTACACAGGGAGGGCTGCCAGGATAGGAGCAGGTTACACAGACAGGAAAGGCTGGGAGGACTGGAGGAGTTTATAGAGATAGGGTCTGTAAGGATGGTGGATGATTAGAGGTCCTATGGTGGTGTAGGATGGGAGGCAGGAATGTTATAGGGATTGAAGTTTATAGTGATATCATGTGCTCTAGGAGCTGGAGGAGGGTACACAAATGGTCAAGGCTGGAGGATGTTACAGAGACAGGGTGGGCTGGAGGTATTGTGCAAGATGAGAGAATGACAGGTTATTGTAATGATGGGAGGAGGAGATTTCTGAGATTTGGCATGTCACCCAGTCTGGAGCATTTTACAGTCACCGGGAGATAGTCAGCATTGAAGTAGGTTTTAAATTTGCAGAGGGACTGTGGGGGGGGGGGGGGGGGGTGGGGGGTGGTAAGGTTACAGAGATAGGAACTGTTCTCAGAGTTAGAAGCATTCAAGGCACTAGCTCAGATGACTTTTACTGAAGGGTCTGTTTCCTTGCCATATGACTCTATGGTGCGACAATAGAGAATGTTGGAATGGAAAGGAGAACAAAAAGATCCCAGGCTTCAATAGCACGTTCTCGTGGTCGGCCTGCTTTCCCCTCCATTGTCCTGATGCTCACTATGACAGCATAGGCTTGGATTGATAACTGTGACACTCCAGATGCTGTCTCAGACAGGCTCAGTACTGCAGAGCTGAAAGGAATCCTCTCACAAAGGGTGGGGATTGAGCTTGGGAGCTTCATGCTCTGTGTTCACCCTTCAGAACTTTATCTACGTCATGTCTTGAGGGCTGATGTTTCGAGCTATTTAAATGCTCTCTGCTCAGTTCCCTGTGAATGATCTTACCTCGTGATTACCTAGATGAGACAGAGAAATAGAGAGAATGGGAAATTAGACTGATGCAATGAGGGTTACACAGGGAGAATAGTACTGAGTGCCACAGTGATCTGGAAAATCCCAGTCTCCACCCTGGCCTGTGCTGCTGCGTCTCTCTGGAGTGGAAAATTCTGTTGGCTCAGGATCTGGAGTAGCTGCAAGAGTGAGAGACATTGACAGAGGCAGCAATTAGACCCACAGAGTGAGGGATACCAAATGGGGAGATACTGAGCAATATCACCAGTGTGCAGGAATGATTTCAGGATCAAGCAATGGGCATGATGAAAGGTTTTTGATTCATGGTGGCAGTAGGATCAGTACTCAGTGACGGTTGAGTTACGAGTGGGAGAGGTGATGGCCTTGAGTTATTCTCACTAGATTGTTCATCCAGAATTTAATACCGGTGTTAGCTATAACCATCTAACTGCTTAATATCCTTTAAGGAAGGAAATCTGTTATCGCCAGCAGGTCTGGCCTGCATGTGACTCCAGACGCAGAGCAAGGAGGTTGACTCTGAACTGCCCCCTGAAATGATCCAGCAAGCCACTCAGCTCAAGGGCAGCTCGGGGTGGGAAATACACGCTGGCCAGCCAGAGACAGCAATATTCCCCCGAGTGAATCAAAAAAAAACAACACTGCTGGGAGCAGTGTCCTGGCCTGTCATGTCGGTAGGTTTATGGACAGGGCTTTAAACTGACATGAAGGATGCAGGGATAGGGTTCAGGTGGAAGGAACGTTCCAAATCCAAATAAAAATGGGTGAAGCATCGCAACAGCATGGAATGCAGCTGAAGACAACCAGAAAGGAACAGGATCGGGGCAGATTTTAACTAAAATTGTACATCAGTGAATTAGGCAGTGACAGGAAATTCTGGGGAAAAAGTCAAGAACAATGCTCTTTCTTTGGAATGGACAAAGTATCTTCAGTAAGCTAGATGGACTTGTGACACAGAGTTAAATAAGATTTGGTCACCAAATATTTGGAGAAACAAAAGGTGGAACCTAAATATTCAATTCCACACATCCTTGAGGGTCTCAGGCAGAATGAGTGTGCAGGATGGGTAACCCTGACAATAATGGGTAACAAAGGGATTACAGAGAAAGTATGTGGTCTCAGATTATGCAGCTAAATCGGCCTGAATGCAAATTCTGGGCAACACGTGTCAAAAACACAAGCAGGAGAATGTTTTTTAGGATGCCTAGCAGCATTTCATTGCTCAACACTGTTACAAGTTCGAATGAATTCCTGTGTAATGCAAAGGCACCGTGATAATTTTGGGAAACTTCAATCTTTGGAATGTTTTTGTCAGTGTTTCTTTGAATAACATATTGTGCAAATGGCCAGGGACATGACTATCTCAGATCGACCGTTGGGTGATGACGCTGAGTGAAGGAGTATTATTACACTGAGATATCCTCTGGGAAAATGTAGTATAGTGGAATTCAGCGAGATGATGGATTTTTAAAGTGACCATAAAGCACACCCTACAACCACAACCAAAACCATTTATGTGTGTTTGAGAGGAGAACTGAACAAGGTAAACAGGGGAAACAGTGAAGTGTATGGCTGGAAATGGACAGTGGAAAACATTTACAGTCATAGAGATGTCCAGCACAGAAACAGGGCCTTCGGTCCAACTCATCCATGCCACCCACATATCCTAACATAATCTCGTCTTATTTGCCAGCACTTGGCCCAAATCTCTCTCAATTCTTCCTCTTTGCATACCCATCCAGATGCATTCTAAATGCAGTAATTGCACCAACCTCCAGCACTTCCTCTAGCAGTTCATTCCATACAACATCACCCTCTGCCTGTAAAAGTTGTCCCCTAGGTTCTTTCATAACTTTCCCTTCTCACCATGAACCTAGGTTGCCCGGTTCTGGACTCCACTATCTCAGGAAAAAGACCGTGTCTGTTAAACCTATCCATACCTCTCTTATAAACCTCTATATGGTCTCCCCTCAGCCTCAAATATCCCCAAACATTTTAACCTCTCCCTGTAGCTTAAATCCTCCAATCCTGGCAACATCCCTGTAAATCTTTTCTGAAACCTTTCAATTTACACAACATCATTCTGATCAGGAGGAGATAGGAACTGCACGCAATATTCCACAACTGGCTCATCCAATGTCCTGTACAGCCAGAACATGACCTCCCAACTCATCTACTTAATGCTCTGATCAGTAAACGCAACCATACCAAACACCCTCTTCATTATCCTATCTCCCTGTGACTCCACTTACAAGGAGCTATGAACCTGCATTCCAAAGTTTCTTTGTTGAGCAACACTCACCAGGAAAATGCCATTGAGCACGTAAGTCCTGCTAAGATTTGCTTTCCCAAAATGCCGCACCTCACATTTATCTAAATGAAGCTCCATCTGCCACACCTCAGACCATTGGCCCATCTGATCCAGATCCCATTGTAATCTGAGGTAACATTCTTCTCATTCCACAACACCTCCAATTTTGATGTCATCTGCAAACTTACTAACTACACCTCCCATGTTCACATCCAAAACATTTATATAAATAACAAAAATAGTGGATCCACCACCGATCCTTGTGGCACTCCACTCGTCACAGGCCTCCAGTCTGAAAAACAACCCTCCACCACCACCCTCGGTCTTCTACATTTGAGCCAGTTCTGTATCCAAATGGATGGTTTTCCCTGCATCCCATGAAATTTAACCTTGCTCACCAAACTCCCATGTGGAAACGTTTCAAACATATTATTGAAGTTGTATCACTCACATCAACAGCTCTGCCCTAATCATACCATTTTTATTACTTCTTCAAACACCGGAATCAATTTCTTAGGACATGATTTCCCACGCACAAAGCAATGCTGACTATCCCAAATTAGAAACTCCCTTTTCAAATGGATGCAAATTCTGTCCCTCATGATTCCCTCCTTCAACGTGCCCACCACTGACATCAGGCGAACCGGTCTATAGTTCCTTGGTTTTTCCTTACCATCTTGCTTAAACAGTGGCACCACGTTAGCCAACCTCCAGTCTTCTGGCACCTCACCTGTGACTATCGATGATACAAATATTTCAGCACGGGGCAGAGCAATCACTTCTCTAGCTTCTGACAGAGGCCTAGGTACACCTGATCAGGTCCTGGTAAGGCCTTAGGGAGTGTTGCTAAACCAAGAGACCTTGGAATGCAGGTTCATAGCTCCTTGAAAGTGGAGCCACAGGTAGGTAGGATCGTGAAGAATGCGTTTGGTATGCTTTCCTTTATTGGTCAGAGTACTGAGTGCAGGAGATGGGAGGTCATGTTGCGGCTGAACTGGATATTGGTTAGGGAACTGTTGGAATATTGCATTTAATTCTGGTCTCCTTCCTATCAGAAAGATGTTGTGAAACTTGAAAGAGTTCAGAAAAAATTTACAAGGATGTTGCCAGGGTTGGAGAACTTGAGCGATAGGGAGAGACTGAACAGGCTGGAGCTGTTTTCCCTGGAGTGTCGGAGACTGAGGGGTGGCCTTATATAGGTTTAGAAAATTGTGAGGGGCATGGACAGGATAGACAAAGTCTTTTCCCTCGGGTGGGGGAATCAAGAACTAGAGAGCATAGGTTTAAGGTAAGAGGGGAAAGATATAAAAGAGACCTAAGGGGCAACTTTTTCACACAGAGTGTGGTACATGTATGGAATGAACTGCCAGAGGATGTAGTGGAGGTTGGTACAAGTGCAACATTTAAGAGGCATTTGAATGCACATATGGATAGGAAGGGTTTGGATGAATATGGGCCAGGTGCTGGCAGGTGAGACTAGATTCAATTGGGATATCTGGTCGGCATAGACGGGTTGGACGAAATGATCTTTTTCCAAGCTGTACATCTCTATGATTCTAAGACTTGATAAGGTCCTGCGGATTTATTCACTCTTCTGCGTTTCAAGACATCCAGCATCTCGTCCTCTGTAATATGGACATTTTGCAAGTTGACACCATGTATTTCCCTACATAGAACATAGAACATTATAGCGCAGTACAGGCCCTTCGGCCCTTCGGCACTGTCATACTAATCTGAAGCCCATCTCACCTGCACTATTCCATGTATGTCCATATGCCTGTCCAATGACGACTTAAATGCACATAAACTTGGCGAAACTACAATCTTTGCAGGCAAAGCATTCCATACCCTTACTACTCTGAGTAAAGAAACTACCTCTGATATCTGTCTTATACCTATCTCCCCTCACTTTAAAGTCCCTTTGTGTTTGCCGTTCCCATACTTGGATGAAGGCTCTTCCTGTCCACCCTATCTAACCCTCTGATTATCTTGTATGTCTCTATTGAGTCACCTCTCAACCTTCTTCTGTCTAATGAGAAAAGCGTCAAGGCCCTCAGATTTTCCTCTTAAGACATTCCTTCCATACCAGGCAACATCCTATTAAATCTCCTCTGCACACTTTCCAAAGCTTCCACGTCCTTCTTATAATGTGGTGACCAGAACTGTACAAAATACTCCAAGTGTGGCTGTACCAGAGCTTTGTACAGCTGTAGCATAACCTCCTGGTTCCGGAACTTAATCCCTCTATTAATAAAGGCCAAAAAACTGTATGCCTTCTTAACAACCCTGTCAATCTGGGTGGCAACTTTCAGGGATCTGTGTACATGGACACCGAGATCATTCTGCTCAGCTGCACTCCCGAGAATCTTACCATTAGCCCAGAACTTTGCATTCTGATTACTCCGTCCAAAGTGTATCACCTCACACTTCTCCACATTAAACTCCATTTGCCACCTCTTAGCCCAACTCTGCGTCCTATCTATGTCTCTCTGCAACATACTACATCCTTTGTCACTATCCACAACTTCACCGACCTTATTGTCGTCCGCAAATTTACTAACCCTCCCTTCTAAGCCCTCATCCAGGTCATTTATAAAAATGATGAACAGCAGTGGACCCAACACCGACCCTTGCGCTACGCCGCTAGTAACTGGACACCAAGATGAACATGCCCCATCAACTACAACCCTCTGTTTTCTATGAGTCCCACAATCCCATGCTTCCACATTTTGTATAAGAGTCTACGGTGGGAACCTGATCGAATGCCTTGCTGAAATCCAGTTCCACCACATCAACCGGTTCACTCTCACCTACCTGTTTGGTCACTTTGTCAAAAAAGTCAATAAGATTCGTTCGGCACGACCTACCCTTCACAAAACCGTGCTGACTGTCCCTGATCAGATTATTTTTCTCTAGATGGTTATAAATCCTATCTCTTATAACCTCTGCCAACACTTTATCAACAACTGAATTGAGACTCAGTGGTCTGTAATTACCAGGGTTGTCTCTACTACCTTTTTTGAACAAGGGAACCACATTTGCTATCCTTCAGTCCTCAAGCACTATTCCTGTAGATAATGATGATTTGGAGATCAATGCCAAAGGCTCGGCAATCTCTTCCCTTGCTTCCCAGAGGATCCTAGGATAGATCCCATCCGGCCCAGGGAACTTGTCTATTTTCACACTCTGAAGTATTTCTAATACCTCTTCCTTGTGAACCTCAATCTCTTCGAGTCCAGATGCAAGTATTTCTGTATCTTCCTCGCCAACATTTTAATTTTCTATAGTGAACAATGTCGAAAAATATTTATTTAGTGCTTCCCCTATCTCCTCTGATTCCACACACAACTTTCCACTATTATCCTTGATTGACCCTAATTTAACTCTCGTCATTCTTTTATTCCTGACATACCTGTGGAAAGCCTTAGGGTTAACCCTGATCCTATCCAGCAACAAATTCTCATGTCTCCTCCTGGCTCATCTGAGCTCTCTTTTTAGGTCTTTCCTGACTTCCTTGGAACACTCAAGAGTCCTGAGTTTTCACATTTTGCCCTAATATAAGCCTTCTTCTTCGTCTTGACCAGGTATTCCACTTTCTTAGTAAACCACGGTTCACGTGTTCTATATCTTCCTCCCTGTCTGAAAGGTACATACTTATATAGGACACACAGGAGCTTTTCCTTGAATAAGCTCCAACCTTTTAATGTGCTCATCCCATGCAGTTTCCTTCCCCATTCTATGCTTCCGAAATCTTTCCTAATTGCATCGTAATTTCCCTTCCCCAAGCTGTAACTCATTCTCGGTGGAGGACACCCATCCTTTCCATCACAAAAGTAAACCTGACAGAATTGTGATCACTATCTCCATTGTGCTCAACTACTTCCAAATCAAACACCTGACCAGGCTCGTTACCCAGTACTAAATCTAAAGTGGCTTTGCTCCTTGTAGGCCTGTCTACCTACATCCTTGTGCCTGTAAACTGCTTCATCCCTCCCAATCTCCCCATCTCCATGAACTCCTGTAGACCCTACAGCTCTCCACATTTCTGTAACACCCTGTGGCTCTATGATCCTCCCTCCCTTTGAAACTACCTCCAGTCCCCACAGTCCTCCCAGTCTGGGACGTCTGCTCCAGATCAGACCATTGCTGTCTTTGTTACCTCCTGACATAGAATATAGAACATAGAAAAATACAGCATAGTACAGGCCCTTCGGCCCTCCATGTTGCGCCGACCAAAGCCTACCTAACCTACACTAGCCGAATAACCTCCATATGCTTTTCCAATGCCCGCTTGAATGACCATAAAGAAGGAGAGTCCACCACTGATACTGGCAGGGCATTCCATGAACCCACAACCCGCTGAGTAAAGAATCTACCAACCTCCCCTTAATTTAAAGCTGTGTCCCCTAGTAACAGCTGACTCCATAGGGGGAAAAAGGTTCTCACTGTCAATCCTATCTAAACCCCTAATCATCTTGTACACCTCTATCAAATCTCCCCTAAACCTTCTTTTCTCCAATGAGAACAGCCCCAAGTACCTCAGCCTTTCCTCATACAATCTTCCTACCATGCCAGGCAACATCCTGGTAAACCTCCTCTGCACCCGTTCCAGTGCCTCCACATCCTTCCTATAGTATGGTGACCAAAACTGTACACAATACTCCAGATAAGGCCGCACCAGAGTCTTATACAACTGCAACAACTGCAATCTGAGCACACCTTCCTATTTGTGCCTCTTCATTCAGATCCCATCTCTCCAGCTTTCGGAAACCTCTTTGTGCCATTGTAACCCTCCCTATTTAGAACGTGGAACAGTGCAGCACAGCCCAGGCCCTTCGGCCTTAATGTTCTGCTGACCTTTTATCCTACAGACCCTACATTTTACTATCACCAATTTGCCTATCTAAGAATTGCTTAAAAGTCCCTAATGTATTGGAATCTGTTACTACTGTTGGCAGTGCATTCCACGCACCCGCTACACGATGTGTAAAGAACCCACCTCTGACATCGCCTATAAACCTTCCTCCAATCACCATCAATTTATGCCACCTCATTATTTCCATTTTTGCAATGGGAAAGGTATCTGGTTATCGTGTCTATCTAAGTCTCAAATCATCTTGTTCACCTCGATCAAGTCACATCTCATCCTTTTTCATTCCAATGAGAAAAGCCCTAACTCCCTCAGACTTTCTTCATAAGGCCTGCCCTCCAGTCCAGGCAGCATCCTGATAAATCTCCTCTGCACTCTCTCTAAAGCTTCCACATCTTTCTGATAATGAGGCAATCAGAATTGAACGCAACATACCAACTTTTGCCCAACCAGGGCTCGATAAAGCTGCAGCATAACCTCGTAGCTCTTAAACTCAATCCCCCTGCTGATGAAAGCCAACAAACCACATGCCTTCTGAACAAGGTTATCAACTTGAGTAGCAGCTTTGAGGGATCAATAGATGTGGACCCCAACATTCTTCTGTTCCTCCACACTGTCAAGAATCCTGTCTTTCTCCATGTAAAGGCTTTCTGCGGAATCCTTCAATCTTAAAACCTCCCTATCTTGGTAACTTGTTCCAGTCCCTCCAACACTCATAAACTGGGACTCTTCAAGTCCCGACAATCCTCCTTACCTCTGTAACCTCCTTTATTAGTATCTTCCCTCAAAATTACTGAAACCTCTATTTGCCACAGCAATACTCTTAATACCTGCATAACTCTCCAGAATGGCTGTGCCCATCTTCTGGTTCCCTGGCTGGGAATAATCTGAAGATCACTTCCGTTGAGGTCCTTCTTTTAAACTTCTTACCTAACTCCTGACATTCATTTCACAGGACCCCATCCCATTGTCTTCCACTATCATGTGGACCGATGTGCACAATGATCTCTGGCTACTCACCTTCCCCTTCAGAATGTTCAATAACTGCTTAGAGACATCCTTGACCCTAGCACCCGGAAGGCAGCACACCATCCTGGGATCTCTTCTGCAGCCAAAGAAACTCCAGTCTGTCCCCCTCACAGCTGAGTCTCCTATCAGTATCACTATCATTAGAAAGGATCTGGCAAAAATAGGCTGAGAGGACTATTTGCAGTTGGGTCTAAATTTGGAAAGTGGGAGTATGTTAAAGTGATATAGTGAGAATTCAGGGCCAGTGTGTTGAAGGAATAGTAAAGGCAGAAAGTCCAGCGAATACTAATCAAATGATATCTTGAGTTTGATAAAGAAAATGCAGTGCAAAAAAAAACAGATGAAGCCATTCACAAGTATAGGGAGTGCAAGGGAGTCCTTAGAAATGAGGGACAAACAGTGGACATAAAATATCCTTGTCAAATACTATTAAGGAAAAGTCACAAGGTACTTTATCAGTATAGTTCGAGTAAGAGGTTAACTGAGGAAAGAGTGAGACCTGTTAGAAACCAAAGGGACAAACTATGCATGGAACTAGATGAAGTAGGTGAGGTCTTCAATGAATACTTCCCATCTGCATTTACACAGGGGAAAGACATTGTAGCCAGGGATTTCAATTGGAATTGTGAAGTCCTCGAAGATGTTAAGAACAATAAGGAGGAGGTATTGAATATTTTCACAGGCATAAAGGTGGAGAAATCCCAAGTGCTCAATGAAATGTATCCCAGGCTGCTATGGGAGGTGAGGGAGGAGATTGCTGGGGCCGTGGTGGATATATATAATACTTTGCTGGACACAGGTGAAATGCTGAATGACTGTAGGATCGCTAATGTGGTTCCTTTATTCAAGAAGGGCAGCAGGGATAGGCCAGGTAATTACAGAGCAGATAGTCTGACAGCAGGGGGTGGTGAAAATTATTGGAACAATTCCGAGTTTAAATCAACACTTGCAAAGTAAGGATCATCTCGGCTCAATCATCAGGGATTTGGTACAGGAAGATACTGTCTGAGAAATTCAGTGGATCTTTTTGAAAAGGTGTCTATTAAGGAGGACAGTGCAGATGGCGTAGTTTACATGGAGTTGAATAAGGCCTTTGACAAGATCCCAGATGGTAGGCTGGTCCAAAAGTAAAGAGCCATTGGGTTCCAAGGCAAGTTGGCAAATTGGATACACAATTGGTGGATAGACTTCTTCGTGTTTGAAATTCTTTCACCAGTGGGTTTACCACAGGGATCTGTGCAGGATCCACTGCTTGTTATACTGTGCATTAGCAACTCGGATGTGAAAGCAGAAGGTATTATTAATCGGTTTGCAGATGACATGAAAGGTGAGGGTGTTGGTCACAGTGAGGGGGATGGTCTCAATCTACAGTCCGATATCGATCAGATGATAATCTGAGGAGGATTTAGGAGTGATCGAAATGAGGTAATACGCTGTGGGAGGAATGATAAGCGAAGGACAGACATAATGAATGGTAGGTCCTTGTAGAGTACTGAGAAGCACAGGGAACTTGTTGGATAAGTCCAAAGATCCCTGTAGGTGTCAGCACAGGGTGGGGAATGGACCTGTGAGTAGGATGGGGACCGACATCATAGTGGGGCAAATTGCTGGAGCGGCTTGAGAGGATATAAACTAATCTAGCAGGGTGTTGGACCTTAAACTGTCATAAAGCCAGATAGAAGTTGAGGTTGGTACACAAGTCCAAGTGAGCAATTTCAACAGACAAGACAGGCAAGAACATAGCAGGGAATAGGTAAAGAAAAACTGATGGTTAAACTAAAAAAAGATGAACTCAGGGGATGGATGGGAATATGAGGCTGGGAGATTAGAGTTATTACAGAAATACCATTGAGAGAGGGACAGGATTGTCGGCTCAATGTTTCAAGGTACAGAGAGCAGAGGAGGTATCGAAGGGGAGGCAAGAGAAGGAAAGACGCGTGGGTGTGGGTTTTGCTTACATGAAACATCACAGCAATACTTAGAGAGGATATACATGTGGGATTGCCCACTGTTTTGGTGGAAATCTGTAATAAGAATACGAATCATCACTTTGTTACGAGTGTACTGACCCTGGATAGCCAGTGGCAGACTGAGGGACAAATATGTCGAGAGATCTCAAATTTCAATAATAATAAGGCTGTAATGTAGGGGGGTTTAAACTGTCTAATCCTAGATTGGCACTGCCACTATTCGACGTTAGGGAGGGAGTAATTTGGTAATTGTGTTCCAGAAAACGCCCAAACAGTATGTAAGTGGCCCAACTCGAGAAAGATGCAAAATCTAACCTCCCCTTGGGAAACAAGTTAGGGAAAGGAACTGAGATGTTAGTGGGAAATCATTTTGCCAAAGTGACTACAATTCTATTAGTTTGAAAATAGCGATGGAAAAGGACAAGCCTGGTCCAGAAGTTCAAATTATAAAATGGGCCACATCAATCTTAATAGTATTAGCCAAAAGGTGATTGGAGAGTCTCTTTGCAGAGAAAGGGAGGTCTGGCATGTGAGAATATTTTAGAAATGAGATAAACTGAGTGTTCAGTGCCAGCATATTCCTGTTTGTGTGCAGGTCAATGCAGTCAGCATTTAGAAATACAAGTTGACTGTTCAAGCTCCGGTCAAGAAAAGGGGGCACATGTCAGGTATAGCTACGTGGATCAAGGGAATCCCTGAGGAGCATAGGGGCTGTAGGAATATACTTTGGGTAGATATCAGGAATGCAGAAAGGATACATGAAATAGACTCGTCAGAGAAGAATAAGGGGAATCCAAAAGTGATTGTAAAAATATATTAAGAGTAAACGAGTAAGTCAGGACAAAATAGGGCCCACTAAAGATCAATGAGGCCATCGATGTGTGGAACTGCAGGACATGGCTAAGAATCTAAACAAATTTTTCTCTCCAGAACTTACTGTGGAGTCAGGGAAATAGAGTAATACGTTAGACCACAACTGGAGAACTCTGCAATTCCAGCCTCCCTACTATAGGAATGATGTTGTGAGACTTGAAAGGGCTCAGAAAAGATTAACAAGATATTGCCCGGGTTGTTGCTGAATAGGCTGGGGTTACTGTCACTGGGGAGTCGGAGACTGAGGGCTGACCTTACAGAGATTTATCTCAACATGATGGGCATGGATAGTGTAAACATTCAAGGTCTTTCCCCAGGGGTTGGGGAGTCCAAATCTAGAGGGCATAGGTTTAAGGTTAGAGGGGCAAGGTTTAAAAATGGCCCGAAGGGACAGCTTTTTCATGCACATGGTGATGCGTGTATGGAATGAGCTGAGAGCGAAAGTAATGGAGACTGATACAATTACAACGTTTAAAAGGTAGATGGATGGGTATATGACTATAAGGGTGTAGCAGTATATAGGCAAAATGCTGGAAATGGGAATAGATTTACTTAGATCTTCTGGTCAGCCTGGACGAATTGGAGACCAAAGGATCTGTTTCTATGCTGTACATCTCTATGACGTGAAAAGACTGGATGTTATAGAAGAGGTAGTGCTGTAGGTTTTAAAACACAAAGGTACGGAATGCCCTAGGACCTGATTAAGTGTATCATAGTACATTGTGGAATGCTAGGGAAGAAACTGTGGAGCCCCGAGCAAAGGTATTTGTACCATTGACAACCATGTGTGATTGGCTGGAAGGCTGGAGGTTGGAATCATGGACAGTGAAGGAGATTTTTTGAGATGACAAAAGGATCTAGATGATATGGGTGAATGGGCTGAAAAACTGTAGATGGAATTCAATCTGAATAAATTCGAGGTAATGCATTTGGTAAAACAGAAAAGGGTAGAGCTTATACAATTAATGTTAGGACCTTGGTTAATGTTTTAGAGCAGAGGGACCTCTGGGTTCAGGTATGGAATTCTTGAAGCTTGCCTCACAGGATGAATAAGACAGTTCAAAGTTTGGGAGAAGATTTGTAGCTCGGGTGCTCGTTGTTGTGGTTCTGTTCGCCGAGCTGGGAATTTGTCTTGCAAACGTTTCGTCCCCTGTCTAGGTGACATCCTCAGTGCTTGGGAACCTCCTGTGAAGCGCTTCTGTGCTGTTTCCTCCGGCATTTATAGTGGCCTGTCTCTGCCGCTTCCAGTTGTCAGTTCCAGTGGTCCGCTGTATTGGCCGGTATATTGGCTCCACGTCGATGTGTTTGCGTGCCATGCCTCTAGGAATTCCCTGGCTGTTCTCTGTTTGGCTTGCCCTATAATGGTAGTGTTGTCCCAGTCGAATTCATGTTGCTCGTCATCTGTGTGTGTGGCTACTAAGGATAGCTGGTCATGTCGTTTCGTGGCTAGTTGGTGTTCATAGATGCGGATCGTTAGCTGTCTTCCTGTTTGTCCTATGCAGTGTCTTGTGCAGTCCTTGCATGGGATTTTGTACACTACATTGGTTTTGCTCATATTGGGTAAAGGGTCCTTCGTTCTGGTGAATTGTTGTCTGAGAGTGGTTGTTGGTTTGTGTGCTGTTATGAGTCCCAGTGGTCGCAGTAGTCTGGGCGTGAGTTCGGAAATGCTTCTAACTTCTAAACATGTGGTCTCATTTTATGACCTCTTCAGCATATCCTGTCTAAGCACTGTTGTTACATCCTCCCTAATCAAAAGGACAACTCCCCCTCCTCACTTACTTGTCCTTCTGTCACTCCTGTAGCTTCTGTATCCTGGAACAGTGAGCTGCCAATCCTGCCCTTCTCTCAGCCATGTTTATGTTATGGTTATAATATCCCAGACCCCACAGCCAATCCATGCTCTGAGCTTGTCTGCCTTCCCAGTCAGGCCTCGTGTGTTGAAATAAATGAACTTTAAACCAAAAGTCTTTTCCCTCCCTTGACTGTGCCCCTGGATATCCTGCAGAGTAAACTTGCTCTTGATGGCCGAAATATTTTCCCCTAACGTTTTGATGGTCCCTTTCTTATTCAGAGTTCCAACCTCCTGCCAAACTAGTTTAAGCCTTCCAGGGTAACGCTAGCAAATATCCCCCCAGTGATACTGGTGCCCCTCTGGTTCAAGTCTAACCCAGCCCCTTGTACAGGTCACCTCTACCCCAGGAACGATCCCAAAAATCAAAGAACTGAAAACCCTGCACCCTCCATCAGCTGGTCAGGCACACATCCACTGGCCTATTCTGTGTCCATTCTCACTGGCACTGGGAGGTCCTGCTTTTTAACTTCCTACCTAACCCCCGATACTCATTTCACAGGACCCCATCGCTTTGTCTACCTATGTCATGTGGACCGATGTGGACAATGACCTCTGGCTGTTCACCCTCCCCCTTCAGAATGTTCAGTAACTGCTAAGAGACATCCTTGACCCTGGCACTGGGAGGCAGCATACCATCCTGAGATCTCTTCTGCAGCCAAAGGATCTCCAGTCTGTCCTCCTCGAAAATGAGTCTCCGATCAGTATCACGATCATTAGAGAGGATCTGGCAAACATATACTGGGAGGACTATCTGCAGTTGGGTCTGTATTTGGAAAGTGGGAGTATGTTAAAGTGATATAGTGAGAATTCAGGGCCAGTGAATTCCTGACGTGGGAATAGTAAAGACAGCAAGTCCAGCAAATACTGATCAAGTGATATCGTGAGTTTGAGAAAGAAAATACAGTGCAATAAACTCAGGTGAAGCCATTCACAGGGATAGAGAGTGCAAGGGGATCCATAGAAATGAGGGACACACAATGGCCATGAAATATGCTTGTCAGATACTATGAAAGAAAAGTCACAAGGTACTTTATCAGTATAGTTAGAATAAGAGGGTAACTGAGGAAAGAGTGAGGCCTGTTAAAAACCAAAGGGATAATCTGTGCATGGAGCCAGAGGAAGTAGGTGAGGTCTTCAATGAATACTTCCCATCTGTATTCACACAGGAGAAAGATATTGTATCCAAAGATATCACTTGGGAGGATAATGTTCGAGAACATATTAAGATCAATACGGAGGTGAAATTAAATGTTTTCACAGACATAAAAGATGGGAAACTCCCCATTGCCCAATGAAACGTATCCCAGGCTGCTATGGGAGGTAAGGGAGGAGATTGCTGGGGCCCTAGTGGATATATTTAATACTTTGCTGGCCACAGGTGAATTGTAGCATGACTGGAGGATGGCGAATGTGGTTCCTTTGTTCAAGAAGGGCAACAGGGATAAGCCAGGTAATTACAGAACAGGGAGTCTGACAGCAGGGGGAGGGAAATTGGGAACAATTCTGAGGGACAGGATGAATCAATAACTGGGAAGGCAGGTATTGATTAATGATAGTCAGCACGGATTTGGAAGAGAAAGTTAATGTCTGATGAAATCAGCTGACATTTCTTTGAAATTACGATTGAAGAGATTGATGAGGGCAGTGCAGATGTTGTGGTTTACATGGAATTCATTAAGGCCTTTTACAAGGTCACTCATGGAAGGCTGGTCCAGAAGGGAAGAGCCCATGGGATCCAAGGCAAGTTGGCAAATTGGATCCAAAATTGTTGGAGGGTTGGTTTTCTGATTGAAAGCCTTTGCCCAGTGGGTGTACCACAGGGATCTGTGCAGGAACCATTGCTGTTCATTATGGGCATTAGTCACTTGGATGTGAAAGCAGAAGGTATCATTAGTAGGTTTGTAGATGACATGAACGGTGATGGTGTTGTCCACAGTGAGGGGGATGGTCTCAGGCTGCAGTCTGAAGGTTGAGGCTGGGACAGATTTTCAAGAGAGTCATTTCAATTGACAAGGCAGGCATGAGCACAGCAGGCAATGAGGGAAAACACATCAATTAAGCTGCATTTACTTTGATGTAAAAGATCTAACAGGTTATACATATGAACGCACTGCATGGATGGGAGCATGGGACAGGGATATCACAGGAATTACGGAAATACAGCTGAAGGAGGGGCAGGACAGGCAACTCAATGTTCCAGGGACAGATGCTACAGGAATGATAGAAGGGGAGGCAAGAGAGGAGGGGAATTGGTGTGTTTTGATCAGTGAAAACATCACTGCAGCACTGAGAGAGGATATTACTGGGGATCGTCCAGCGAAGCTGTGTTAGTGGAACTGAGAAATTACACTGGATGACCAGTTTGATATGACGGTACTACAGTCAGTGAGAAAGTGAGCAGCAAATATGTTGGGGATCTCAGATATCTGTAATAATGGTAGGGCTGTAATGGTCGGGGATTTTAACTTTCTAAACTGACTGGTATTGCCAGAATGTTGACAGCTTGGATAGAAGAAATTTGTTCAGTGTGTTCAAGAAAACTGTCTCAGTCAGTCTGTAACTGGTCCGACTGGAGAAAGGCATGAACCTGACCTCCGTTCGAGAAAGGGGCTGAAGTGTTTGTGGGGGAGCACTTTGGCAAAGTCACCACAATTCTATTAGTTTAGAAATAGTGATGGAAAAGGACAGGCCTGGTCCACAAGTTAAAGATCAAAACTGGCCTTGTCCTAGTCCAGAAGGTATTAGGCAAGACTGTTCAAAAGTTGATTCGTGGAGGCTATTTGAAAGTAGAGAGACTTCGGGCAAGTGGAATTCTTTCAAAAGCGAGATAAATTAAGATTTCAGGGGCAGAATATTCCTGTTTGTATGAAGGACAATGGGAAACACTGGATAACTTGGGATATTGAGGTTCTGGTCCAGACAAAAGGGGGCACATGTCCTATATAGCCAGCTGAATTAAGTCAATCCCTTGATGAACATTATGGGCGTAGTAATATTCTTCAGAGGGAAACCATGAGGGCCGAAAGGGGAACTGACAGAACTTTGGCAGAGAAGGTTCAGGAAAATCCAGAGAGATTCTAAAAGTATATTAACAACAGAAGATTAACTCGAGACAAAATGTGACCCCTGAAAGATCAATGAAGCCATCTGTGCGTGAACCAACAGGAAATGGGCGAGATCCGAAACAAAAAATTAAAGTCAGAACTTACTGTGGAAAAATACACTGGGGAAGCAGGGAAATAAACAGTGATGTATTCAAAAGAGTCCACATTGGAGAACAGGAGGTGCTGAAGGTTTTAAAACGCATTAAAATTAGACAACTCCTGGGAACTCATCAAGTACACCCCAGGACATTGGAGTAAGTTAGGAAAGAAACTTGCAAAGATATTTCTATCGCTGACAGCCACGGGTGGTGAGCTGGGAGCCTGGAGGGTGGCTAATGTTTTCCAGCATTTCGGAAAGGCTGCGAGGGAAAGCCAGGGACATAAACACCAATTAGCTTGATGTCAGTGGTGCGGGACAGGAGTCACATGCATTTGGAAAGGCAATGATTGATTAGGGATAGTCAGCATAGTTTTGTGCGTACAAAGGGGTGTCTCTCAAACTTGATAGAGTTTGTTGAAGAGGTGACCAAGGAGATGGATGAAGACAGAGCAGTAGACGTTGTCTATCCTGACTTCAGCAAGGCCTTAGACAGGGTTTAGCCTGATGCACTGGTTAGTAAGGTTAGATCACATGGGATCAGGGAGAGCAAGACAAACAAACACAAAATGGGCTTGACAGTAGGAGACAGAGGGTGGTGGGAGAGGGTTGTTGTGCAGACTGGGGGCCTCTGACCAGCGGTGTGCCATAAGGATCGGTGCAGGGTCCACACATGTGCACTGTTGACATAAACGAGAATATATGAATATATGAATTAGTGTTAGCATGTTTGTGGATAGTAAAATAGGTGTTATAGTGGGCAATGAATATAGTTATCAAAGGTGATCTTAACCAACTCAGCCATGGGTCAAGAAATGAAAGGTGGAGTTGATTTCAGGTGTTGGATTTTGTTAAGACAAACCAGGGAGGACTAACACAGTTAATGGCAGTGCTCTGTTCAGTGTTGTCTAACGGCGAGAGACCAAGGGGTGTAGTTACATTGTTCCTTGGATGGAGCTTCACACGTGGAGAAACAAAGAGGCTGGAGAAGCTGGAAAGCAAAACAGGGCGATGAGATAGCTTTGGAAGATAAAGTTAAGGAGAATCCAAAGAGATTCTACAGCACACAAGTACAAAAAACAACTTGAGAGACAATATAGCCCCTCAAAGATCAAAAAGGCCATCCGTGCCTGGAAACACAGGAGATGAGTGTGACCTGAAATGAATATTTCACGTCAGTACATACTGTGGACAAAGACCAGGAAACAAAGGGAGAGAAACAATGATGTCTTGAAAAGAGTCTCCATTACAGAAGAGGTGGTGCTGGAGATCTTAGAACACAAAGGTAGACAACGCCCGAGGTCCTGAACAAGTGTATGCCACAACATTGTGGCAAAGTCGCAGCGGGGACCATGGCAGAGATATTTGTATCATTACCCTTCGTATTTCCCTTGGCGGAAGTGGTTGAGGGGTGACCTTATAAAGGTTTATAAAACCACGAGGGGTATATTTAATGTGAATAGTAAAGGTTTCTATCCCAGGGTAGGGGAATCCATTACTAGAGGGCAAAAATATGAGATGAGAGAAGAAATACTTAAAAGTGACCAGAGGAGAACATTTCCACATAGAGAATGGTGCATGTGTGGAATAAGCGTCTGGGGAAGGGGTAGAGAAAAGTAAAGTTACAACATGGAAAAGACATTTGGGCAGATATATGGAGAAGAGAAGGTTTGAAGGGATATGGAGCAAACACATGCAAATGCGACTTGTTCATGAACAGTAGTCAGCATGGACTAGTTGGATGGAAGGATAATAAATGCAGTACATTTGAAATATGGGGAGGGACAATAGGGAAGGTGGACGTTACAGTGACAGGCACTGTTGTAGGAGTTACAAATTATTGAAGACACTGGTCCACGAGACAAGGAATATGTGCAGTGTTGGAGGAGGAACACAGAACAGAAAGATCCCAGGCAGCTTCCCCACCCACTCATGGGAAGCCTGCTTTCCCCTCTGTTGTCCTGGTGCTCACTAAGAGATCACAAGCCTGGATTGATAACTGTGACACTCCTGATACTGTCTCAGAACAACAAAACTTTCAGTAGACGTGGTGATTGATCCTGGGGTGTATCTGTACACTGCTCCCCCTCCAGCACGGTTAGCTGATGTTTGGAGCCCTCTCCCTGCTCTCTGCCCGGTGAGTGATCTTACATCACTGCAGGGTTTACTGAAGGCTCCAGATCTCCCTGCCCTTTGTCTCTCTGCCTGACCAACCATCTTCAACGTGCTGATGGATGGGACACCCAGTAGCTGGGAAATCTATTGAGTCGGGAACTTCCTGAGTACCTACAGGAGACAGAGAAATAGACAGAATGGGAAATTAGACTGATGCAGTGAGGGTTACACATGGAGAATAGTACTGTGTCCCATGGAGATCTGGAAAATCCCAGTCTCCATCCCTGGCCTGTGCAGAATTCTGCTGGCTCAGAATCTGGAGTAGTTGTAAGAGTGAGAGACACTGACAGAGGCCGCAATTAGACCCACACAGTGAGGGATACCACATGGAGAGAGACTGAGCGATATCACCAGAGCGCAGGAAGGTATCAGGAACAAACAATCATGAAGGAAAACAGGTCTAGCTCCATGATACACTGGTATCAGTGTTCAGGGATAAATAGCCTGTGAGCAGACAAAGTAATGGCCTGTTGATATTGTTGCTAGAGCATGTATCCCAAACCGCAGCTAATGTTCAGGAGAGGCAGGTTTGAACCACATCATCTGAAATGATGGAATTTGAATAAAATTAATTTTAAAATAGTAATTGACCATCTATAAATACCATTACTGATGTACAATAAATCTAAACACTTATCATTCAGAGAAGGACATCTTCCCATCCTCACGTGGTCTGCACAACATGGCCACAGCAAAGTGTTTGCCTCCCAATTACCCTCTGAAATGGCCGAGCAAGCTACTCAGCTCAAGGGCAGCTAGGGCTGGGCAAGAAAGGCTGGTCAGCCAGGGACACCCACATCCCATACCTGATTGAATAAATAATCCATTAGGATGGGGTCCCACTGGAACTGAGCTGGGACCGGTGTCCTGGCCAATCATGTCGGTAGGTTTGTGGACAGGTAAACCTGGAGGGTTCAAGTGAAAGGAGCTTTCCAAATCCAAATAGAAAAGTGATGGATGTGAACAGCACGGGGATGTGGCCGAAGACAAGCAGAAAGGAACAGGAAGGGACAAATTTTAACTAAAACTGTATATCAGTGAATCGATTTGTGACAGGAAATTGTGGGAAAGAGTAAATTATCTTTTTTATGAATGGACGAAGTCTCTGCATCAAGGGAGACTGATTTGTGACAAAGAGATAAAAGAGATTCAGACACCAGGGAGACATGGTTACAGGACGAACAACAGTTGGAACATAAATATACAATGGCTCACAAACTTGCAGAAACTCAGGCAAAATGGGTAACGCTAACAATAATGGATAACAAAGGTATTACAGAGGAAGCATTTGGCATCAGATCATGAAGTAGAGTCAGTCTTAATGTACATTCTGGCTACTACTTGCCAAGGACACAAGCGGCAGAACAGTTTTTGGCGACTTAACAACATTTCATTGCTCATCATTTGCATTGAAGAGGAACTCATTGGAATTGTTACTAAAGGCATTGTGATAATTTAGTGAAACTTGAATATTCATATAATCTTGGCAATCATACTGGCAAGAGGGATATTCGAAGAAGAGATTGTGGAATTTTGTTTCAGTGTTCCTTTGAATAACACATTATGCAACTGGCTAGGAACGTCACTATCTCAGTGCGACTGTTGTGTCATGAAACTTAGTGAGTAATGTCACCGGGGGAGATCCTCTGGGAAATTGTGGAAAGTGCAGTTTAAAGAAATACAAAGTTTTAAATTGAATCACAGAAAGGACAAGCTATATCTGGAAACAATAACAGCAAATTACATGAGTTTGAGAGGAGAACTGACCAAGGTAAACAGGCTAAACAGACTGAAACATGTGTCTGTCAATGAACAGTGGAAAACATTTGAAGGAACAGTGGAAAACACTCAACAAAAGGACGTTCCATTGAATAGAAAATCCTCAGCAAGACATTCCCACCCATCACTCACTCAGGACAAAATGGATCATATCAGATTATGAGGCTTAGACGATTACCACAATGTACTTAAAATCCTGAAATGAGAGAGAGTTTAAGCAGTAAGTTTTAAAGGGATTGCCAAGGGTCTGCTAGCAGGGAGGACGGCAATGGAAAGGGGAATCATTGTCAGGGTTTAATGACACAATAGGAACAGGGAGAGGTGAAGATGCTGGAGGTGGTGAGAGAGTGGTCTGGGCCTGAACAGTGTGACAAAGCCAGCTGCAGCTGGAGGGGTTTGCAAAGGTAGGGAGGAACGTATATATTTTTATTTATTCATTCATGGGATGAGGGTGATTGGACCAGCATTCTTTGCCCCACTGATAATTACCCAGAGGGTAGCTCAGAGTCAGCCATATTGCTGTGGGTCTGGAGTCACATGTCAGCCAGACCAGGTTGGAATGTCTGATGTCCTTCCCTAAAAGAAGCTAAGTGAACCAGATGAGTTCTTCCTACTGATCAACAATGTTTTTATGGTGGCCCCACCAATGTCTTTTACAGCCACAACATGACATCCCAACTCTTACTCTCAATGCTTTGCCCTATGAAGGTAACCATCCCAAACACCTGCTTCACCAGCCTGTCTACCTGTATTGCCAATCTCAAGGAACTGTGTACCTGCTTCCCTGGGTCTCTGACTGATAACGCTACCCAGGGCCCAAACAATAACTGTACAAGTCCCGCCCTGGTTTGTTTCACCAAAAAGGAACACCTCACCTTTATCTAATTAAACTCCATCTGGTATTCTTCAGCCCACTATCCCAGCAGTACTGTCCATCCTGTTGTATCATAGATAACCTTCTTCACTGTCCACTTTCCCATCACTTTCAGTGACACCCAAAACAATTACTTACCGGGAAATCAATATTCCCATCCAAACCATTTATCCAAATGACAAACAACAGGGGACCCACTCCACCGCTGGTCACATCCCTCCAGTCAGAAAAACAACATGTCTCCCATCACCCTCTGTCTCTTACCATCAAGCCCAATTTTGTATCCAGTTTCCTCGTTCCTCCTGAATGCTATATCCTTTTACAATGGTCTAGGCTTCTTACCCAGTTTACCACACGGAACATAGAACACAGAACAGAACAGTACAAAACCCTTCGGCCATGATGCCATGCTAACCTTTTATCCGTCTGTAAAATCAAACTAACCTACATACCCTTCATTTTCCTGCCATCCGTGTGCCTATACAAGAGTCTATTAAATGTCCCTCATGTATCTGACTCTCCTACCACCGCTGGCACTGCATTCCAACCACGCAACCCTCTTTGTTTAAAGAACCTTTCTCTGAAATTTCTCTTTACCAATCCAAAATCACCTTAAAATTATTTATGCCCACTGACAATAGCCATTTATGCCATGGTATAAAGAAGTCTCTCACTATTCACTCTACCAAGTCGCCCCTCACCCTTCTTCACTTCAATGACAAAATGCTATCCTCCCTGAACCTTTCTTCGTAAGACATGCTCTCCAGTACAGGCAGCATTCTGGTAAACCTCCAATTTACCCTCCATAAAGCCTCCACTGCCTTCCTGTAATGAGGGGATCAGAACTGAACACAATATTCGAAGTGGGGTCTAACCATGGCTCTATAGAGCTGCAGCATAACCTCACAGCTTGAAAACCCAATCCCCCAGCAATTGAAAGGCAACACAACATATTCCTTCTCAACAACCCTATCATCTTGGATGGCAACTTTGAGGGATAGATGGATGTGGAACCTAAGATCTCTCTGTTCCACAACACTACCACGTATTCTGCCTTTAACCCTGTATTCTGCATTCAAGTTTCACTTTCCAAAATGAATCATTTCACACTTTTCCAGATAAAACTCCATCTGCCATTTCTCAGCCCAGCTCCGCATTCTGTCAATATCCTGCAGTAACCTACAACAGACCTCCACACTATCCACCACTCCACCAACCTCCATGTCATTGGCAAAATTACTAACCCATTCTTCCACAACCACATTCAAGTAGTTTATAAAAAAAGAATCACAAAGAGCAGAGTTCCTGCAACTGATCCCTGCAGAACACCACTGGTCAGCGAGCTCAATGCTGAATGCTTCCCATCTATCATCACCCTCTGTCTTCTATGAGGCAGGAATTCCATATCCAGACAGACAGGTTTCCTGTATCCCATGCCTCTGTACTTTCTGAATGAGCCATAAATGCGTTTTGTCACATTCTCGAAGGATTCAATAAGATTTGTGAGGCATGACCTGTCCCTAACATAGCCATGCTGACTGTCTCTAATCAAACTATGGTTTTCTACGGAGTCATAAAGCCGTTCTCTCAGAGTCCACTCCAATAAGTTGCATACCACAGACATAAGAAAGTGGAGGTCTGTAATTCCCAGGATTAGCCATATTCCCTTTCTTGAACAAGGGAGCAACATGTGCCGCCCTCCAATCATCTGGTATGACTCTGGTGGACAGTGTGGGTGCAAAGTTGAAAAGTGTGGTGCTGGAAAAACACAGCAGGCCAGCCAGCATCCAAGGAGCTGGAGAATCGACGTTTCGGGCATAAGCTCTTCTTCAAGCCCTTTCTCCTAGTGTGGGTCCAAAGGTCATCGCCATAGGAAATCCCTTCTCTTGCAGTAACTTTGGGCATATCTGGTCTGGTCCAATAGACTTATCTATCTGTATGTTTTACACAATCCTTAGCACATCCTCCTTCTCAACATCAACCTATTCACATATATCAGTCCTTTACACGCTGTCCTCACAAATGACAAAGTCCCTCTTAGAAGTGAATACTGAAACAAAGTATTCATTAAGGTCCTCCCCTACCTCCTGTGACGACAGGCACATGTACCCTCCACTATGCCTGACCGGCCCTACCCTCACGCTGACCATCCTCTTGTTCCTCACATAAGAGGAAAATGCCTTACGGTTTTCCTTAATCCTTCCCAAAAAAGATTTTTCATGTCCCATTCTGGCTGTCCTAAGTCCATTCTTCAGTTCCTTCCTGGCTACCTTCAGTGAGTCCCCAGATTGTGGAAACAGGCCATTTGGCCCAAAAACTCCATACGGACCCTCTGAAGAACATCCTGCCCAAAACCATTCCCCCACCCTATTACTCTCCATTTAACCTAACTAATGTGTCAATCCTGCACATCCCTGAACACTATGGGTAATTTACCATGGCTGATTCACCTAATCTGCACATCGTTGGTTGGAAACTGGAGCACTTGGAGGAACCCTAAGCAGACAAGGGGAGAACGTGAAAACTCCACACAGACAGTCGCCCAGGACTGGAATCGAATTCAGGTTCCTGGTGCTATAAGGCAACCATGCTAACCACTGAGTCATCGTGCCGCCCTCATATAACCCTATAGAGGTCTAACGATCCTAGCGTCCTCAACCTTAAGTAAGCTTCCTTCTTCCTCTTGACTAGATGTTCTACATCCCTTTGAACCTTGTTAAATGCTTCGCTAAAGTCCATGTGGACAATGTTCACTGCTCTGCCTTCATCTATCTCTTGGTCTCCTCCTCAAAGAGTCAATCCGGTTTGTGAAACACGGTTTCCCACTCACAAAGCCATGCTGATTATCTCTAATCAGCCCTTGTCTTTGTAAATATAAGGAGCTCCTTTCTTTCAGAATCTCCTCGAACAACTTCCCCATCATTGGGCTCACGGGGCTGTAATTTCCTGCAATCCTTTAGTGATGGAACAGCATTAGCCGACCTCCAGTCTTTCGGCACATCACTGCGTCTGTTGATAATATAAATTAAAATATTTCTGTTAGGGACACTGCAATCTCTTCCCTAGCTTCCCACAATATTCTCAGATCGACCTAATGAGCTACTAAGAATAGATCTACCTTTACTTGTTTTAATATTGCAGCACTTTCTCTTCTCTGTTGAGGATCCTTTCCAAGATATCACAATTTATTTCCCAACGTTCCCGAGCTTCCATGTCTTTCTCCAGAGTAAATACTGACAAGACTTTTTTTTGTTTAATATCTCACCCATCTCCTCTGGTGCCACACATAGGCGACCTTATTGATAATTAAGGGGCCCTATTCTCTACCAAGTTACTCTTTAGCCCTTATTGAAACTTGCGCAAAGGCTTCTGAAAATTCAAATACACCATGTTGTCCGTACCAACACTTCGACCAACATCCTTATCTATTCTGCCATTTATATTCACACAACAAATAAATCCAACAGGCTCAAAAACAAATTCTCTTGGATAAAATGTGCTTCTAAGGGTCCAGTTATTTTTTATTGATATGTCGTTTCTTACTCATTTCACAATGCTCCTGACTTACTGTCAGGCGAACAGCATTTGTTTTTAGATTGGAAACATAAAGGGTTGTGGGAGTTCTTGTTTATCAATCTGAAAAACTGTAGCTTACAGGGTCATCAAGTAATAGAGAAGGCAAATCAAATGCTGCCATTTATTACAAAGGGACCGGAGTCTAAATATCGGGAGGTCTTACTAAAACGATGTAAGGTACAAGTCAGACTACACCTAGAATATTATGAACCGTGTGTGTGCCTGAAGGGAAGATATTCTTGTATCAGAGGCAGGCCAGAGAAGGTTCACTCGGCTGATGTTGGAAATGGAGAGATTATATAATAAGAGGTGGAGTAGATTGAGAATGAAACCATTGAAGTTGCGAAAAATTAGAGAGAAACTGAACTGAATGAAACATGCAAGATTCTGAAGTGCTTTGACCGGTTAAATGCTGGGAAGTGACAAAATAGAACAGTGCAGCAATAGGCCCTTCGGCCCACTTTGATATCATTTTCAACTCATCCCATCTGTATGTACATGGTCCATGTCCCTCTATTCTCTGCCCAGTCATGTTTCTGTCTAAATGTCACTTCAAAACTTTACTCACATTTCTGTTTCTATGACCGCGCTTGGTAACTTCCACTCTCTTCCAACTCCAAACTCAGTATCAAACCGGCAGACAAGGGAGGCGCAGTAGTAGTTTGGCGCACCGACCTTTACACCGCTGAGGCTAAATGCCAGCTTGCGGACACCTCCTTCTACTGCCCCCTTGACCATGACCCCACCTCCCATCACCTCGGCCTAGGAACCTTCCAACCACAAGGGATGAACTCAAATTTCTCCAGTTTCCTCATTTCCCCTCCCTCCACCTTGTCTCAGTCAAATCCCTCAAACTCAGCACCGCCTTCCTAACCCGCAATCTTCTTCCTGACCTCTCCGCCCCCACCCCCACTCCGGCCTATCATGCTCACCTTGACCTCCTTCCACCTGTCGCATTTCCAACGCCCCTCCCCCAAGTCCCTCCTCCCTACATTTTATCTTAGCCTGCTGGACACACTTTCCTCATTCCTGAAGAAGGGCTCATGCCCGAAACGTCGATTCTCCTGTTCCTTGGATACTGCCTGACCTGCTGCATCTTTCCAGCAACACATTTTCAGCTCTGATCTCCAGCATCTGAAGTCCTCACTTTCTCCTCAAAAACTTCCACTCTCTGTAAAGAAACAAAACTTGCCTCATGCACCTCATTTAAACTTTCTCTTTCTCACCTTAAACCTCTGCACTCTAGTATTTGAAACTTACACATTGGAAAAGAGATTCTGACTATCCACATTATCTGTCCCTGTCCTAACGTTATATTCCTGTACCTGGTCACCTGTCAGCCTCTGGTACTCTCACAAAGCAATCCAACTTTGTTTAATTTCCTCTTAACACCTAACACACCCTTAAAGATATAGCACAGGTAACATGCTGATAAACCCCTTTTGTACTCTCTCCAAAGCCTCCACATCCTTCCTGTTGTGTGGAGATGAGAACTGCATACAGTACTCCAAATGTGGCCAAACAGAAGTTTTGTACAATTACAACATCAGATGCAAACCACTATACCCAATGTTGTGACCGATGAAGGCCAGTGTTCCCTTTGCTTTCTTTCCCATCTGAAACACTTCTGTTGCCATTGTCAGGGAGTTACTGACTTGCACCAAGATCCTTCTGTATATCAATGTCCCTCAGGATGCTAACTTTCATCTTGACTTTGACATCATCTCACACTTGTCCAGATTAAACGCAATTGGCCATTTCTCTGCACGTCTTTCCAACTGATCTGTAACCCACTGCAACCTTGGATCACCTTATTAATCCTAACTCCACCAATATTCATTTCACCTGCAATAATTATATTTGTCACTACCTTTCATTTCAATTGTGTGAGAATCTGTAACCAGAGGGCAGAAAATCCCAGCAAGGGCTCACCCATTTAATGTGGAGATGAGGAGGAAAGTCTTCACTCAGAGGATAGTGACTCTGTGGGAATTCCTGACTGCAGGGGGCTGCTGAGGCTGCATCCTTAAGAATATTTACAGCAGAGATGGTCAGATTTTAATTAAACAGAGAAACAAGAGTTTTGTAGAAAAGGCAGGTAAATAGAGTAGAAGATCATCAGATCAACCATGATCTGACTGAAGGGCAGAGCATACGCAATGGGCCAAATGGCCTAATTCTGTTCCCACATCTCGTGGTCTGAACTCAAACTCAGTATGTCTTACATAACATTATGGTTTCTTTGCTCACAAAACTCCTTTATAATGGCATTATTGGATATTCATTATTACACAGCATTTGATCTACACAAGACAATTTTGTTGATGGTTCCTTGATATTATGTTATAGAAAACCATCTCGTATACAATTCAGGAATCTATCCATTGCAGCCCTGATACTCATTAGTTACCAATTGGGATAGACACCACTGTCAGACACAGTCACTGTACTGCCTTTGCTACAAGGACATTCAGTGTCCTGACTGTAATCACATTGACATAACCATCACTGGTTGGTGCATATAAAAGAATTCCTGCTAATGATTGCTGCAGCTTGCTTATTCTCAGCTCCACTCAACTTGACTCCAATGTTTGATCTTCAGATCCACGTAACTGTCTCATTAATGCATTAACCTCACCCTTTCTTCACAACTTGTTGATGTTTTGCCTAGTCTGCCTCTTGGGACTAGATTGGGTGGGGATATCTGGTCGGCATGGATGGGTTGGACTGAAGGATCTGTTTCCATGCTGTACATCTCATTGACTGTAAGACTCAACCCCACAACACTTCAATATTCACTTCCCTCTGAAGGTCATTCTGCAGCTCCATCTCCGGAATGACAGTTCCATCATATCTGTTCCCTGTCATTCCTTCTGCCTTATGGCGAATACAGGGAGTCATTCCTCAGTAGTGGGAGGGGGTTGAACAGATGGGTAGAGGTTACAGAGATAGAGAGGCTTACAGGGACTCGAGGCTGTTAGAGTTAAACAGAGTTACAACTGGTCAAGAAGGTCAGTGGGACAAAGGGGTTTGTGGATTGGAGGAATTTACAGAGATAGAGGGAGCTGGATAGATTCTGGAGAGATAGGGATGGATGTAGGGAAAGGCAGGCAGTCGGAAAGGCAGAGACTGTGGGTGTTTCAGGGAGAAGTGTATTGTATATACTATCAGAGATATAGAATGTTGTAGTGACGGAAGACATTTACAGTTATAAGGCAGCTTCCAGGTTCTGAAGGCTACACAGATAGGAAGGCAATGGAGAATGCAAGGTTACTGGGTTGGAGACAGTTACACAAATGGGGAAGATTGCAGAAACTGAAAGAGGTTCCTGTGGTCAGGAGGGTTGAGGGGTGGGGGGGAGGGGGAGGTTTAAATAGATTAAGATCAAAGAATTAGAGAAGGATAAGGAGGTTACAGATGCATGGATTGGGTGAGCTGACATTGAAAGTGAGTCTCATGGGAACTGTAGAGTCACAAAGATTGGGGTTTGTGCTAAGATAGGGAAATTGTCAGGGATTCCAAGGGATTACCCAACAAGTGAATATTAAAGGGGCTGCATAGATTGGGGTGTTGTCAGGACTGGAAGAGGTTACACAGAAAGGGAGGGCTTTAAGTGCTGTAGATGTTTATGGAGATAGTCGCGGGGCTGAAGCAGTTTGCAGTGACATGAAAACTTTTAGGACAGTACTAAGATACACAGGCTTTAGTTAATGCAATAATGGGAAGCTTACTAGGGCTGGAGGAGCGAAGAAAGGTACAGACTGCAGTGGTGGCTGCAGATGTTAACGGATTATAGAGAGAGTTCCAGGTTAGAGAGAGTGTGGGCTTCAGATTATGACAGCCATTGTTCGAAGTGGAGTAGCCTTGGAAAATGGTGAGTTTGCAACTATAGAAGGTGCTGAAGGAACTGGAAGTGTAAAAAATGTAGGGATACTTGTGGAAGCAGTTGGTGGTTAGAGATAGGGAGAATTGCAGATACAGACAGGGGGGATTTCTAAGAGCAGGGGAAAATAACAGATATAGACAAAGTGCAGTGCCTGAAGAGGGTTCAGCAACCAAGAGGTTTCAAGGTGCAGGACAAAGTTACAAAGACTGGGACAGTTCTAGGGATTGGAGGAGCAAAGATAGGGAGGGCTTTCAACCCTGTAGGATAGTATGTTAGAGAGATGGGGAGAGTTTCACAACTAAAGGGAGTTCGAAAGATCAGGAGGATTTGAGGTTATTGCAGCAGCTTTAACTATATAGTTTCTCCAGAGATAGGGAGGGTTGTGGAGACTTGAACAGGTGACATAGAGACGGAGGGTTTTAAGAATAAGGAGGACTTTTCAGAGAAACGGAATATGTAGGGATGGAACATGGTGAGAGTCACAGTGGCAATTACGGCAGCTCACGAAGGAAACAAAAATAACTAGTGTAGTGATAAGGGCAGCACATTAAAGGCATAAAGATTTGTAATGTCTGAAGTAGATTACATGCACAGCAAGGGGAGTACGGACTACTAGAGTTTAGAGAGACTGAGTCTGGTTGAGAGAGGAAGAGTTTATTGGCATCATTAGGATTGTAGAGACTAAATTTCATGATAGGGACGGTAGAACTGGATCGTATCCACAGCCATGGAGGATATTAACAGGTGGAGGAGGTTCCTAAGGTCAGGATTCCTTGGGGGATTTCACATATAGTGAGATTCTCAGGTAGGAGCCTGACAGAGTTATAAAGACAGGGAGGTATTTCTGGTCTGGAAGGGATTACACAGTTCTGGACAGCTCAATGGACTGAGTAATTTTTCACAGGTAAGGAAGGGTTGGAGGAGCTGGCGAAGTTTACCCAGATAGGGACGGATGGAGAGGTTAAAGGCAAATGTATTGACATGGAGGGTGGTATTAGTAGGAGGAGCTTACAGGGATAGACAGGACTGTCAGGGTTTACAGGGATGAAGGAATTTAGTATCGACTGGAGAAGGTTAGGGATTAGGGTGTTAGGGGTTAGAGAACCTGACAGAGACAGGGAGCAGTGTATGGACTAGAGGTGATTCCAAACAGAGGAAGGATTATCGGGACTGGAGGATATTACAGAGATCACTAATGCAGCATGGACTAGGATTAATGCCTGGGTCCTCCTGTGCTGTCTCAGTGAGGACCGTACAGCAGAGGGGAAAGCAGGACCCTCACAAGATGGTGGGATTGAAGCCTTGAATGTAGCTGTTCCTTGCCCAGCATTGTATCTATGTCGTATATCTGTCAGCCATGTTTCTGTTACGCTGGAACATCCCAGTCCACAGAGCCAATCCATGCTCTGAGCTCATCTGCCTTACCAGTTAGGTCTTGTGCGTTGCCAATCAGCCAACCTTCCCCCCACCCCCAATCAAGGGATACTGATTTCCCTCTGGTTCAAGTCCAACCAACGCACCCCCTTTGACAGATCACCTCTACCCCAGAAGAGATCCCAATGATCCAAGAACTGAAAACCCTGCCCCCAACATCTGTTCCTCAGCCACACATCCATCCGTCCTATCTTTCTATGTCTATTCTCACTGGCACGTGGCACTGGGAGTAATCTGGAGATCGCTACCCTTGAGGTCCTGCTTTTCAGCTTCTTACCTAACACCAGATACTCATTGCACAGGACCCCATCACTTTGTCTACCTCTGTCATGTGGACCGATGTGCACAATGACCTCTGGCTGTTCACCCTCCCCCTTCAGAATGTTCAGTGACCGCTCAGAGACATCCTTGACCTTGGTACCCAGGAGGCAGCACACCGCCCTGGGGTCTCTTCTGCAGCCACACAGTCTCCTGTCTGTCCCCCTTACAACTGAGTCTCCGATAATGAGACAGAATGTGGAAAACAGAGACTGGCTTGAACTATTTGCAGTTACGGCTTTATGTGGAAAGTGGAATATGTTAAAGTGTAACAGTGAGAATCCATGGCCAGTGTGCTAATAAAATGGGAATGACAAAGGCAGCAAGTCCAGTGAATACTGATCAAGTGATATCGTGAGTTTGATAAAGAACATACAGTGCAATAAAATCAGGTGAAGCCATTCACAAGTATAGAGAGTTCAAGGGGTCCTTAAAAAATAAGGGGCAAGCAATGGCCATGAAATATCCTTGGTAGACAATATTAAGGAAAAGCTACAGGATATTTTGTGACTATAGACAGAGGATTCCCAGATAAAGACTGCATCCTGCTGGAAACCAACGGGACATTCTGTGCATGGAGCCAACGGAAGTAGGTGATGTTCTTAAATGAATACTTCCCGTCTGTGTTCACACAGGAGAAAGGTATTGTAGGCGGGGATTTCTGTTGATATGGTAAGGTTCGAGAATATGTTTAAGATCAATAAGAAGAAGGTATTAAATGTTTTCTCAGGCATAAAGGTGGAGAAATCCCCAGAGCCCAATGAAATGTATCCCAGGCGGCTATGGGAGGTAAGGGAGGAGATCGCTGGGGTCCTGGCGGATATATTTAACACTTTGCTGGCCACAGGTGAAGTGCTGAATGACAGGAGGATCGCTAATGTGGTTCCTTTGTTCAAGAAGGGCAGGAGGGATAGGCCAGGAAATTACAGAGCAGATAGTCTGAAGCAGGGGGAGGGATATTATTGGAAACAATTCTGAGGGACAGAATGAATCAATAATTGGAAAGGCAGGAAACAATTAGGGATTGTCAGCACGGATTTGGTAAAGGAAGATCCTGTCTGATAAATTCAGCTGAGTTTTCTTTGAAATCACGAATAAAAATATTGATGAGGGCTGTGCAGATGATGTGGATTCCTTGGAGTTCACTATGGCCTTTGACAAGTTCCCACCTGGAAGGCTGGTCCAACAGACCAATGGGATCCAAGGCAAGTTGGTAAATTGGATCCACAATTGGTGGAGTGTTGGTTTTATGTTTGAAATTCTTTCATCAGTGGATATACCACAGGGATCTGTGCAGGAGCCATTGCTGTTTGTATGTACATGAATACCTTGGATGTGAAAGCAGAAGGTATCATTATCAGGTTTGCAGATGACATGAAAGGTGAGTGTGTTGCCCACAGTGAAGGGGATGGTTTCAGGCTACAATCTGAAGGTTGAGGCAGGGACAGAATTTCAAAAGAGACATTTAAATAGACATGGCAGGCAAGAGCACAGCAGGCAATGAGAGAAAACTGATCAATTAAACAACTTTACTTCAACATAACAGGCCGAACAGGAAAGGCAGATGAACTTGGTGCATGGACGGGTACATGGGACTGAGACACCATAGATATTACAGACATACAGCTGAGGGAGGGACAGCACTGACAGCTCTATGTTCCAGGGTACAGATTCTGCAGGATGGAAAGAACATGAGGTGAGAGCAGAGGGGGAGTGGAGTTTTTGATCAGTGAAGCATCACTGCAGCACTGAGAGAGGATATTCCTGGGGATCGCCCAGTGATGCTGTAATGGTGGAAATGAGAAATTAAGAATTGGTCCTCGCTTTGATATGACTGCACTACAGGCCCTCAATAGTCAGTGGGAAAATTGAGCAGCAAATATGTCGGGAGATCTCAGATATCTGCAAGAATGATAGGGTTGTAATGGTCGGGGATTTTAACTTTCCAAACTTAGACTAGGGCTGCCAGAGTGTTCAGAGCTTGGATGGGAGGGATTTGTTAGGCATGTTCAACAAAACTGTCCCTGTCAGAATGTCAATGGTCTGACTGCAGGAAGGGGTATAACCTGACCTTCGCTTGGGAAACAAGGTAGGGAAAGGGACTGTGGTGTTCGTGGGGAAACACTTTGGCAAGTCACAACAATCATATTAGTTTGAAAATAGCAATGGAAAAGAACATGCCTGGTTCACAAGTTAATGATCAAAACTGGCCTTGCCTGAATCCAGAAGGTACTAGTCAAGAGCATTTAACAATTGATTGTGGAGGCTATTTGCTATTAAAGGAAGTCAGGCAGATGGGAAGCTTTCAAAATTGAGATAAAATGAGAGAGTTCAGGCCAGCATATTCCTGTTAGTGTGAAGGATAATGCTGATACAAGTGAGAAACACTGAATGAGTGGAGATATTGAGGCTCTGATCAAGAGAAATGGAGCACGTGTCACATATAACGAGCTGGATTAAGGGAATCCATTGAAGAACATTGCGGTGGAGTAATACACTTAAGTGGGAAATCAGGAGGGCCCAAAGAGAACCACAGAAAGCTCTCGCAGATCAAACTGAGGAAAATATAAGTATATTAACAACAGAAGATTAAATACGGATGGAATATGGTTCCTTTTTGATCAATGGGGCCAATCAAGTGTGGAACCAGAGGAGATGGCTGAGATCCGAAATGAAAATTTCACGTTTCAATGTACTGTGGAGAAAGACTGGCAAAGTCAGGGAAATAAACAATGATGTCTTCAAAAGAGTCCACATTACAGAACAGGAGGTACTGGAGGTTTTGAAATGCATAAAAGGTAGACAAATCCCTGGGAAATAATCAAGTATATCCCTGGATATTGTGAGAAGCTCAGGAAGAAATTGTGGGGTCCTATAAAGAACTTTGTCTATCACTGACAGCCACGGGTGATGAGCTGGAAGCCTGGAGTGTGGCTAATGTTGTGCCACTTTAGGAAAGTCTGCAGGGGAAAGCCAGGGAAAGAAACACCAATTAGCTTGATATCAGTGGTGATTAGGTTGTTGGAAGTGATTCTGCCGAACAGGAGTTACATGCATTTGCAAAGCAAGGATTAATTGGGGATAGTCAGAACAGCTTTGGAGTATTACATAGAATTCTGATCAGCCTGATTTAGGAAGCATTATCTGAAATTGTAATTGGAGCAAAGATTGACGAAGATGTTACTGATGCTGGAGAGTTTGACAGAATCCGAGAATCTGGATAAGCTGGAAAGCAACATGGGGTAATGAGATAGCTTTGGCAGATAAGGTTAAGGAGAATGCAAAGAGTTTTCTATAGCATACAAGGACAAAAAAAACAAATGGAGAGACAATAGGGCCACTCAAAGATCAGTGAGGCCATTCATATGTGGAACCACAGGAGATGGGAGCGACCCTAAATGAATATTTCATATCAGAACGCACTGTGGACAAAGACCAAGAAACAAAGGGAAACAATGATGTCTTGAAAAGAGTCCCCATTACAGAAGAGGTGGTGCTGGAGGTCTTAGAACACAAAGGTAGAGAAAGCCCTAGGTCCTGAACAAGTGTATCCCAGAACATTGTGGCAAAGTAGTGGCAGGGACACGAGCAGAGATATTTCTATCATTGTCCTTCGTATTTCCATTGGGCATAGGTGGCTGAGGGGTAACCATATAAAGGTTTAGAAAACCATGAGGGATACAGGTAAGTTGATTAGCTAACAGCTTTACTCCAGGGTAGTGGAATCCATAACTCGATGGGATTGAAGTGCCGAAGGAGTAGGTGTTAGCAATTCTGCAAACTGTAAAGATAGCTAAGTCCCCTGTGCTGGATAGGATTTATCCTTGTATTCTCTGCGAAGCCAGGAAGGAGATTGCTAAGTCTTTGGCTTTGATCGTTATGTTGTCATTGTCTACAGGAATAGTGCCAGAAGGCTGGAGGATAGCAAAAGTTGTCCCCTTGTTCAAGAAGGGAAGCAGAGAAAACTGGTAATTATACGAGCTGTGAGCCTTACTTTGATTCTGGGTGAAGTGTTGGAAAAGCTTATAAGAGATAGGATTTATAACCATCTGGAGATGAATAAGTTGATGAGGGATAGTCAACACGGTTTTTTGAAGGAGAGGTCGTGCATCGCAAACCGCTGAGTTCTTTGAGAAGGTGACCAATGAGGTGGATCAGGGTAAAGCAGTTGATGTAGTGTTTTTGGATTACAGTAAGGCTTGTTTGTTAAGTTTGTTAAGGCTCCCCATGGTAAGTTATTGCAGATAATACAGAGGCATGGGATTGTGGGTAATTTCACAGTTGGGATCAGAAATTGGCTCGATGAAAGAAGACAGAGAGTAGTGGTTGATGCGGAATATACATCCTGGAATTCAGTTACTAGTGGGGTAACGCCACGATGTGTTTCGGATCCACTGTTGCTTGTCATTTATATAAATGACCTGGATGAGGGCATTGAAGGATGGATGAGTGAATTTGCGGATTTCACTAAGGTTGGTAGAGTTGTGGATAGTGATACAGGATGTTGTAGGTTACAGAGAGGCATAGATAAACTGCAGAGCGAAACTGAGAGTTCGCAAATGGAGTTTAATATGGAAAAGTGTTAGGTGATTCACTTTGGAAGGAGTAACAGGAGCACGGAGTACTGGGCTAATGGTAAGATTCTTGGTAGTGTCGGTGAACAGAGAGATCTCTGTGTCTATGTACATTGATCCCTGAAAATTGTCACTCAGGTTCATAAGTTTGTTCAGAAGGCATTCGGTGTGTTAGCTTTTATTGGTAGAGGGATTGAGTTTTGGAACAATGAGATCATGCTGCAGATGTACAAAACTAGTAGGTGGCCACACCTGGGGTATTGGTTCCAGTTCAGGTCACTACATTACAGCAAGGATGTATAAGCTTTGGAAAGGGTTCAGAGGAGATTTACTAGGATGTCACTTGGTCTGGAGGGAAGGTCTTACAAGGAAAGGATGAGGGACTTGAAGCTGTTTTCGTTCGAGAGAAAATGTTTGAGGCGAATTAATTGAGGCATATAAGATAAGCACAGGGTGAGATGGGTTGAGAGGCTTTTCCCTCGGATGGCAATGCCTTGCATGAGGGGAGATAGGTGTAGGACAGATATCAGAGGTAGCTTCTTAATTCAGAGAGTAGTAGGGGTCGTGGAACGCACTGTCTGCAACAGTAAAAGACTCACCAACTTTAAGGGTATTGAAATGGTCATTGTATAGGCATATGGACGATAATGGAATACTGTTGGTTAGATGGGCTTCAGATTGGTTCCAGAAGTTGGCACAATATTGAGGGCCGAAGGGCATGTAGTGCACTGTCATGTTCTATGGACTAGAGGGCATAAATATAAGGTGAGAGAGGAAAGACTTTAAAGGAACGAGAACATTTTTCACTCAGAGAATGGTGCAGTTGTGGAATGAGCTTCCGGGGGAAATGGTAGTGAAAAGTAGAACAGTAACATGTAAAAGACATTTGGGCAGGTACATGGAGAGGAGAAGGTTTGAAGGTATATGGGTCAAATGTAGAGAAACGCGTCTCATTCAGGGACTCTTGTTAGCATGGAGTGGTTGGATCGAAAGAACTTTTTCCGTGCTGCATGCCCCTGTCTCCAGTTATTGGAGGAGGAGACAGCCGAAATAAAGCATGTTGTAGACACTGAAGCAAGTAACAGAGATAGGGATGGTAGGTTGGAATACAGTATGTTTCAATTATGTGTAGGGACTATTGGGAAGGAATAGGTTACAGAGATAGGAATGTTATAGGAATTAAAAATTATTAAAGAAATTGGACCACAAGACATGCCACAGATACAGTGTTGCAGAGTAGTGAGTCTTAGTACAACAGAACTTACAGTAGGGGTTGTGATTGAGACCCCCCTCCAGCACTGTATCAATGTCATGTCTTGTTCACAGATGTTTGGAGCCCTCTCATTGTTCTTTGCTCTGTGCACTGTGAGCGATCTTACCTCACTACAGGATTTATTGAAGGCTCCAAATCTCTTTTCCCTTTGTCTGTCTCTGGTTGACTAACTGTGATCAATGAGGTGATGGACGATGCACCCCACAGCTGGGAAGACTATTGAGTCAGGACCTTCCTGAATACATACAGGAGACAGAGGAATAGACACAATGGGGAATTAGACTGATGTAGTGAGGGTTACACAGGGAGAATGGCATTGAGTCCCACAGAGATCTGGAAAATGAGCGATATTAAGTAAGACCACCAGATTGCTGGAAGATATCAGGATCACACAATTGTGTCGGGAGAATTGGTTTAGCTTCATGATGCCCTGGTATCAGTGCTCAGGAATGAGCAACCAATGAGCAGGTGAAGTGATGGCCGAGTGGTATTATTGCTACAGAATGTATCCAAAACCTCAGCTAATGTTCAGGGGAGGCAGGTTTAAATCCCACCATCTGAAATTGAGACATTTGAAATCAATAGTTTTAAAACTAATAATAATCCATAAATAAGTATGAGCCCATTGCTGATGGACAAAAAAAACCCAAACGCTTGTCCTTTCGAGAAGGACATCTTCCCATCCTCACATGGTCTGCACGACATCCCCACAGCAAAGTGTTTGCCTCTCAATGACCCTCTGAAATGGCCGAGCAAGTTACTCAGTTCAAGGGCAGCTAGGGCTGGGCAAGAAAGGCTGGTCAGCCAGGGACACCCACATCCCATAACTGATTTACAAAATAATCCATTAGGATGGTCCCACTGGAATATGCTGGAAGCAGAGTCCTGGCTAATCATGTCTGTAGGTTTATGGAAAGAGCTTTAAACTGACAGAGAGGATGCAATGACAGGCTACAGGTGAAAGGAGCTTTCCAAATCCAAATAGAAAAGGTGAAGCATCAGAACAGCGCAGGGCTGTGGCTGAAGACAAGCAGAAAGGAACAGGATAGGACAAAGTTTAACTAAAACTGTACATCAGTGAATAGATTTGTGACAGAAAATTGTAGGAAAGAGTAGGTTATGTTATTTTTTAATGGATAATGTTTCACACTGCCCTCACAAATAACAAGGTCCCTCTCAGCAGTGAATACTGAGGCATAGTATTCATTAAGGACCTCCCTTACCTCCTGTGACTCCAGGCACAAGTTCCCTCCACTATCCCTACCCTCACTCTTGCCATCCTCGTCTTCCTCCCATAATTGGAGAATGCCTTACGGTTTTCCTTAATCCTTCCCAACAAAGCTTTTTCATGCCCCCTTCTAGTTGTCCTAAGTCCATTCCTCAGTTCCTTCCTGGTATCTCCAGAGATTCGCTACAGTGTGGAAACAGGTCATTTGGCCGAACACCTCCATATCAACCCTCCAAACAGTACAGCACCCAGAACCATCCCACCAACCTAATTCTCTCCATTTGCCCTGACTAATGCGCCAAACCTACACATCCGTGAACTCTGTGGGTAATGTAGCATGACTGAGTCACCTAACATGTACATCCTTGGGCTGTAGGGGGAAAATAGAGCACGTGAAGGAAACCCACACAGACACAGGGAGAATGTGCAAACTGCACACAGACTGTCGCCTGAGGCTGGAATCGAAATGGAGTCCGTGGTGCTATGAGGTCATAGTGCTAACCACTGAGCCATCGTGCAGCTCCATGTTACCCTCTGGAAACCTGTCTGATTCTTGCGTCCTCCTTCCTCCTGGCTAGATGTACTACATCCCTTTGAACCTTGTTAAATGCTTCGCTAAAGTCCACGTGGACAACGTTCACTGCTCTGCCTTCATCCATCTCTTGGCCACCTTCTCAAAGAGTCAATCCGGTTTGTGAAACAAAGTTTTCCACTCAAAGCCATGCTGACTATCTCGAATCAGCCCTTGCCTTTCCAAATATACGTAGCTCCTTTCTTTCAGAATCTCCTCCGACAACTTCCCCATCACTGGACTCACGGGGCTGTAATTTCCTGACTTTTCTCTGGAGCCCTTAAGTGATGGAACAGCATTAGCCGTCATCCAGTCTTCCAACACCTCACAGTGTCTGTTGATAACATAAATATCTCTGGAAGGGACACTGCAATCTCTTCCCTAGCTTCCCACAATATTCTAGGATTGACCTAATGAGCTACTGAGGATTGATCTACCTTTATTTGTTTTAAGATTCCAGCACTTTCTCTTCTTTGTAGAGGATTCTTTCCAAGACATCACTATTTATTTCCCCAAGTTCCCGAGCTTCCATGTCTTTTGCCACAGTAAATTTTGACAAGGCTATTTTGTCCAATAAGTCACCCATCTCCTCTGGTTCCACACATAGGCGACCTTATTAATAATTAAGAGGCCATCTTCTCTACAAAGATACTGTTTACCTTATTGAAACTTGCATAATAGGCTTCTGATAATTCAAATACACCATATCCCCCGTACCACTACACCCCTCCTACACCCTTACAATTCTGCATTTATGTTCACACCAACAAATTAAATTCAATAGGCTCAAAAACAAATTCTCTTTTATAAAATGTATTTCCATCTGCCCAGTTATTGTATGTTGACATATCATTTCTAACAATTTCAGTATACTTCTGATTTACTGTCAGGCTAACAATATTTGGTTTCAGACTGACAGCAGAAAGGGTTGAGGGAGTTCTTGTTTATCAATCTGAGAAAGGTAGCTCACAGGGTCAGCAGGTAATTGAGAAGGCAAATCAAATACTGGCATTTATTACTGAGAGAATGGAGTCTAAAAACATGGAGGTCTAGCTAAAACTGTGCAAGTTACAAGTCAGACCACACCTCGAATATTATGAACAGTGTGAGTGCCTGAACGAAAGGTATTGGAGGCAGTCCAGAGAAGGTTCACTCAGCTGAACCTGGGAATGGAGGGATTTTCTAATGAGATGAGGTGGAGGACGTGGAGGTTGAATCCATTGAAGTTTAGATAATGAGAGAGAAATGGAATAAAACATCCAAAATTCTGAGGGGGTCTGATCGGGCAGAAGCTGGGAAGTTAGAAAATAGAACAGTACAGCATATCAACAGGCCCTTCGGCCCATCATGTCCATCTCAATTCATACCATCTGCCTGCACATGGTCCATATCCCTCTATTCTCTACCAGTCACGTTTCTGTCTAAATGCCACTTCAAAACTTTACTCACATTTCTGCTTCGACAAAATCCCTCAGTAACCTCCACTCTCTATGTAAAAAAAAACTTGCCTCACACATCTTGTTTAAACTTTCTCTTTCTCACCTTAAACCTATGCACTCTAGTACTTACACATTGGAAAAGAGATTCCGACTATCTACATTATCTGTCCCTGTCCTAAAGTTATATTCCTGGACCTGGCTGCCTGTCAGCCTCTGATACTCTCGCAAAACAATCCAACTTCATTTAGTTTCCTCTTACACCTAACACACCCTTAAAAACCCTAACACAGGCAACATGCTGATAAACCCCTTTTGCACCCTCTCCAAAGCTCCACATCCTCCCTATTGTGTGGAGATGAGAACTGCACACAGTACTCCAAATGTGGTCAAACAGAAGTTCTGTACAATTACAACATCAGATGCAAACCACTATACCCAACGTTGTGACCGATGAAGGCTGTGCCGCCCACAAATAGTGGCACAGTGTTTAGCACTGTTGCTTCATAGCGCCAGACCCGAGTTCAATTTCTGCCTCAGGCGATCGACTGTGTGGAGTTTACACATTCTCCCCATGTCTGCGAGGGTTTCCTTCAGGTGCTTTCTATTGCCATTTTCAGGAAGTTACTGACTTGCACCAAGATCCTTCTGTATATCAATGTCCCTTAGTATCCTAACTTTCTTCTGGACTTTGACATCATCACAGTTACTTTACTGCCCTTGCTGCTGGTACATTCAGTGCCCTGACTGTAACCATATTGACATTACCATCACTGTCTGGTGCCTAGAAAATAATTCCTGCTAATGGTTGCTGCTGCTTGTTATTCTCAGCTCCACCCAAATAGACTCCAAATTTTGATCTTCAGATCCACATGATTGTCTCATTAATGCATTAACCTCATCCTTTCTTCACAACATGTTGGCTTTTTGCCCCGTCTGCCTCTTGGGACTAGATTGGGTTGGGATATCTGGACAGCATGGAGGGGTTGGACCGAAGGGTTTGTTTCCATGCTTTAGATCTCTATGACTGTATGACTTTAACGCAACAACTCTTCAATATTCCCTTCCCAGCGATGTTCATTCTGCAGCTATATCTCCGGAATGACATTTCCATCATATCCGTTCACTATCATTCCAGCTGCCTTATGGCGAATACAGGGAGTCATACCTCAGGACTGGGTGTTTGAAAGGATGGGGAGAGGGTACAGAGATAGGGAGGCTTACAGGGGCTCGAGGATGTTAGAATTAAACAGAGTTACATCTGGTCAAGAATGTCTGTGGGGCAAAGATGTTTGGGAATTGGAGGAATTTACAATGATAGAGGGAGCTATGTTAGATTCTGGAGATGGGGTAGGGATGAATGTAGGGAGAGGCAGGCAGCCTGAAAGGGACAGACAGGGGGTGTTTCAGGGAGAAGAGTATTGTGTATACTAACAGAGATATTAAAAGATTGTCGTGACTGAAGACATTTACAGATATCAGAAGGCTTCAAGATTCTGGAGGCTACAGAGATAGAAAGGCAATGGAGAATGCCAGCTTACTGGGTTGGAGACAGTTACACAGATAGGGAGGGTTGCACAAACTGAAAGAGGGTCCTGTGGTCGGGAGGGGTTTGGAGTTGGGAACAAGGGTGCAATTTTAAAAGATTAACATCGAAGAATTGGAGAACGATAAGGAGATTACAAATTTTTCCATAGCTAAGGAAGGGTTGTAGGCGCTGGAGAAGATTACTTAGGTAGGGACGGATGGAGAGGTTAAAGACAAATACATTGATATGGAGGGTGGGATTGGTGGGAGGAGCTCACAGGGATAGACAGGGCTGTCAGGATGGCAGACTCTGTGCAGACTGGCACAGAGTCCAGCAGAGATCTCGAAAATCCCAGTCTCGATCCCTGGCCTTCGCTGCTGCGTCTCTCTGGTTTGGAGAATTCTGTTGACTCAGGATCTCAGACCAGCTGTAAGAGGGAGAAACACTGACAGAGGCAGCAAATTGACCTACACATCGAAAAATACCACATGGAGAGATACTGGGTAATACCACCAGAGTACTGGAAGATATCAGGATCACACAATCGTGTCAGAAGACGTAGTTCTGATGCAGTGGGAACTGCTCCCAGTCCTCAGGGAGGAGTCAGTCATTATATTGGGATGGGCTCCACTGGAACTGTGGTGGGGCCAGTGACCTGGTCAATCAAATTGCTTTAAAATGACACCGATGAGGAAGGACAGGGCTCAGGTTAAAGGAAATTCCCAAATCCAAAGAGAAAGCTTGAAATATTGGAAAACCATGTAGATGGAGCTAAAGACAAACAGGATGAAACAGGACGCGACTGAGTTTAACTGAAATTAGGTTTGTGACAGGAAATTGTGGTAAAAATTACTGTTTCTTAATTTGTGATTTCTCTCTACTCGCCATCACAGAGACATGGTCACAGGGTGAACACAAAGATGGGTCATCAATATTCACAGCTACACAACATTGTGGAAAACCAGACAGAATGGGAAGCGGGATGGGGGACTCCCACAGTTAAAGATTACAATTGGGATTACCAATAAAATATGTGGCCTCAGATTATCAAGCAAGAGGAAACCAAATCCTGAGTAATTAGGGTTAGAACTCAAACCTGGAATGACAGTGTTAAGGCCCTTTTACAGCATTACATTGTTAGACACTGCATTAACAGGGGATAATTGGAATTTGTAATAAAGGCACTGGGATAATTGTGAGGGAAGTCAATCTTCCTATGTCATTATCTCATTGGTGATGGGTCACAGCTGAGGCTGACTTTCTCCTACTCTCAGGGGGAGTCTGTAGGTGGCTGTACAGACCGATGTGACCTTCCACAGACTCTGTTAGACTTGGGGCAGAAGGTGGCCATGGGAAGAGGGTGGGTGGGGCATTGGTGTAACAGCGAGCTCCTTGTGCTGTTTACTCCTGGGTTCCCATTTTCACCACAGCAAGTCTCAAGGTGCTCGACACCTTCCCAATGCTCCTCCCCGACTTTGGACGATCTTGGCCAAGTAATTCCCAGGAGTTAACAGATTTGATTAAGAGATGAAAAAAAAGATCAATTGTGAAATACCCAATGTTTAGAAATGTGGTCGCATTTGTTAAAGAGATCGCCAAGGAGTCTCCGAGCAGGAGTGCAGTAGGAAGAGGACACATTGTCAGCGTTTAATCAGGTGAGAGTAACAGGGAGAATTAAAGGTGCTGGAGGTGGTGAGAGTGTTGCACAGAGTGCCCAGGGCCTGAACAGTGTTACCAAACCAGTACGAATTGCTTTAGCTGTTTGCTGAGATAGGGAGGGTCATGCATTTTCATTGATTCATTCACGACCTGAGGATGTCAGTGGTTGAACCAGCATACATTGCCCCACTGCTAATTGCCCAGTGGCAGCTCTGAGTCAGCCATGTTGCTGTGGGTCTGGAGTCACATGTGAGCCAGACCAGGTATGAATGTCAGATGTCCCTCCCTAAAGGATATATGTGAACTCACGCTTTTCCAGATAATCAACAATGCTTATATGGTGGCATCACGAATGTCCTGTACGAATAGAACACGACATCCCAACTCCTGCTCTCAATGCTGTGACCTAATGAAGGTAACCTCCTCAAACGCCTGCATCAACAGCCTGTCTACCTGTGACGCTACTTTCAAAGAACTGTCTACCAGAATCCCTGGGTCTCTGATCGACAACACTACTCAGGGCCAGAACATTAACTGTAAAAGTCCAAACCTGGTCTGCTTTACCAGAATGCAACATCGTGCATTTCTCCACCTGCTATTCCTAACATCATTGGCCCAGTAGTACTGTTGATCCCAGTGTATTTTAGATAACACTCTTCACTGTCCACTATTCCATCAGTTTCAGTGTCACTCACAAACTTGCTAACCATGATTCCTCTGTTCTCATCCAAACCATTTGTATAAATGATGCACAACTGTGACCCAGCACCGAACTCCAGGGCACACCGTTGGTCACAGGCCTGCAGTTTGAGCAGCAACCCTCTATGAACATGCTCTGTCTCCTACCATCAATCATGTTTTGTATCCAGTTGGTGAGCGCTCCCTGGTTATGTCTGATCTAACCATAATAACAAGTCTGCCATGCAGACCCTTGTCAAAGGCCTTGCGAAAGTTCCTGTGGACATCGTGTACTGCTCTGCTTTGATCTGTCACTTGAATACCTCCATTGTCCTTTCTCTCAAAATTTCCTCCATAGACTTACCCACCTCAGCCATCAGGATCACTGGTCTGTAGTGGCTATTGATGATACAGATATCTCTGGGAGGGGCCCTGCAATTTCCTCCCTCACTTCTCACAAGGCGCTGGGATACACCTGATCATATCCCATGGTTTTATTAACTTTTCTTTTGCATTTTAAGACATCCAGTACCTCCTATTCTCCAATATGAACTCTGTTCAAGACATCACTATGTAGTTTCCCAAATTCCCGAGCTTCCATGTCTTTCTCCATAATAAATCCTAAAGCAAAATATTTGTTTCGGATATTCCCCATCAACAGTGATTCCACACAGATGGCCTCATTGACCTATCAGGGACCCTATTCTCTCCGTCGTTATAATTTAGTCCTTGTTGAAACTTGTCCAAATGCTTCTGAAAGTTCAAATATCCCCCTACCGCTACTTGCCTCCCCGTCCCTTATCTATTCTGTCACTCATGGTCACACCAATCCAACAGCATTAAAAATTTGTAAAATTTGTAAAATCACGTGTTGGCCATTGTTTCTAAGAGTCCATTTATTGTTTATGGATGTATCGTTTGCAATACTCTCCAGCATGTTCCCGACACTGTCAGGTTAACACCGTTTGGTTTCAGACTGACTGTACAAAGGGTTTGGGAAACCCTGTGGATCAATCTGAAAAAGGTAGCTTATAGGATCAGCAGGTCAAAGAGAAAGCAAATCAAATGCTGCCATTTATTACAAAGGGAATGGAGTCTAAGAATAAGGAGGTCTTGCTAGAACGATGCAAAGTACAAGTCAGACCACACCTAGATTATAATGAACAGTATGCATGCCCGAAGGAAAGACATTCTTGTATTGGAGGCAGGCCAGGGAAGGTTCCCTGGGCTGATCCCGGAGATGGCAGGATTTTCCAATGAGAAGAGGTGGAGTAGATTGACCTAGAACCCATTTGGGGTTTTGAAGAATGGGCAAGAAATTGAATGAAACATCCAGGATTCTGAGGGGCTTTGACAGGGTAGATGCCGTGAAGTTAGAAAATAAATCAGTACAGCAGAGTAATAGGCCCTTCGGTCCATCATGGTTGTGGTGACCATGTTGCTGTTCTGAACTAATCCCATCTGCCTGCATATGGTCCATATCCCTCTATTCTCTGCCTGTTCATGCGTCTGTCTAAATGCCAGTTCATAACTTTATTCTCGCTGCCACCTCTCCCACCTCCTGAGCAGCTTCCACCCTGTCTGTACAGAAAACCAGCCTCATTCATCTCACTTAAAACTTCTCACCTTAAACTGAGGCGCCCTAGTATTTGATATTTCTACATTGGAAGAAGGATTCCATCTATCCACACTATTCACGTCTCTCCTAATGCTATATAATTGTACCCGGTCACCCCTCAGCCTCCAACACTCTCGCAAAATAATCTAACTATGTCCAAGCTCCTTACAGTGAACACATTCTCATCCAGGCAACATTCTGGTAACCACCTGTTACACCCTGCCCAAAGCCTCGACATCCTTCCTGTAGTGTGGCGATGAGAACTACATGCAACATTCCAGACATGGCCAAATGAAGTTTCATTCAGTCACAACATGACATTCAAATGTCTGTACTCAATTCTTGACCAATGAAAGGAAACATACCATTCTCCTCCTTTCCTATCACATCCTGTTGTGTTGTTATTTTAAGGGACCTACGGATTTGCACCCAAGGTCATCTGTTTACCAATGTTTATCAATGTTTCCAATTAGTCAATTAGTGTACTTCCCTCTTCCACTTGACTTCATATAGGCATTACTTCACACTTGTCCCAATCAAATTCAATTTGCCATTTCTGTGCCAAGAGTTCAAGTAGTTCCACTGCTGCAACCTTTAACAATCTTCTGCACTATCTTTAATTCACCTAACTTCCCCTAAACGTTACATGCCTTTCCAAACGTCATCTGCAAAATTACTTATCAAACTGCTGACCTTTTCATCTTAATCACAGAGATAAATTACAAACAGAAATCGCAGCATTGATCCTTGTGAAACACCATTGGCTACAGACCTCCAATCCGAAATTCACTGCTCCACATTCCTCTGTCTACTATCACCAAGAAAATGTTGTATCCAACTTATCAACCACCATAGATTCCATGGATTCTGGTTTGATCTTCCAGGTCTCCCTTGCTATTTCTCACCTCCACCCAAAGTGACTCTAAATGTTGATTCCCAGATTAAACTGGCTGTCTCACAAATGCACTGACTGTATCTTTACCTAACAACTGGACCTTGATTGGCATTTTGCTGATGCTGCTGAAATCCTTCAATAATCACATCCTATCCATGATGATTCGGCAGCCACGTCTCCATAATCATAGTTCGATCATATCTGTTCACTACAGGTAATGCTGTCATTGCATCTGCCTTGTTGCAAATGCAGGATGCGTTTCGCTGAAAGTGGGTCTTTGAGGGATGGAGAGAGGTCACAAAGTTAGAGAGACGTTTGGGGGCTGGACAGGGTTAAGGATAGTTGCCGGTGCTAGAGAAAGTTCGCAGGAGAAAAGATTTATTGTTTGGAGGAAATTACAGAGATAGAGCCGATTTGAATAGATTCAAGATAGGGATTTCTGTCGAATTGTGGCTCATTATAGGGATTACGTTGAGCAGGGTGTAGAATCATTCATAGGATACGAGGATGTGGTACATTTAACAACAGTTAAGAGGGATAGGGATGATGGTATGGACTGGAGAATATTACAGGGATAGGGAAATTGGTATGATCTCCAGAATATTAAACAGACAGTAAGGATGGTATGCACAGGAGAATGTTACAGGCATAGGGTGGATAGTATGAACTGGAGAATGTTACAGGGACAGGGAGTAATTTGTGGACTGTAGAATTTGACAGGGTTAGGGAGTGTTGTATGGACTAGACAATGTTCCAGGGATATGTAGGAAGTTATGGACTGGAGAAAGTTAGAGGAAGAGCTGGTTTTAAGCACTGGAAGATATTTCAGTGAGTGTGAGTTTTGGAAATGTACGAAAAAATGATAGGGATAGGGAGGTATGTTGAGACTGGAGGAGGTTACAGTCATAGAAAGGGTTGAGAGAGACTTGAGTCGCTTATGAGCAAAGGATAGGCTGTACCGTGTGGGGAGCTGTTTACAGATAGAAAGGAGAATTTAATGGCCTCAAAACAGTCACACCAATACATAGGTATATAGGAAATTAAGGATTTAAAGAGATTACACACACCAGGAGTGTTGTACACAAAGAACAAAGAAATTTTACAGCCCAGGAACAGGCCCTTTGCCCTCCAAGCTTGAGCTGGTCCAAATCTACTGTCTAACCTGTCGCCCAATTCCTAAGCATATGTCTCCCTCTGCTCCCCACCTACTCATGCATCTGTCCAGATGCATCTTAAATGAATCTATCGTGCCTGCCTCTACCACCTCTGCGAGCAACGCATTCCAGACAACCACCACCCTCTGTGTGAAGTACTTACCGCGTGTATCCCCCTTAAACTTTCCACCTCTCACCTTGAAATCGTGACCTCTTGTTATTGAATCCTTCACCCTGGGAAAAAGCTTGTCTCTATCCACTGTGTCTACACCCTTCATGATTTTGTGATACACTGTGGAGGAGAACACACTGATAGGGATGGTTTTACAGAGTAATTAATGTTACGAAATAATGGGGGTTGCAGCGGTGAGAGCAGGTTTCAGCAAGTTGGAGGATATAGACCTGAAGGAGGTTACACACATAGCGATGGCTTTAGGGTCTGGTGGGGGCTACACACTAAAGGGGTTGGAGTGACTAGAGACATTTACACAGATAGGGAGAGTACTTGTGGTCGGCAGAACTCACAAAAACTGGGAGGATTGTAGGGTGTGCAGGACATTACAGGAATAAGAAGTGATGTATCAACTTAATGGTGTACACAGGCAGGAAAGTTTGTAAGGTTTGGAGCAGCTCATCATGATAGAGAGGGGCATGGAGAAATGAGATGTTATACAATTGCGGAAGTTTGAATTTACTGCAAGCAGTCAGACATGGCAGTGTTGTGAGGTCTGGTGGAGGTCGCACAGATTGGGAGGATTACAGGGACTTGATGATGTTGTACATGGAAGTAGGGTTGTCAGGACTGAAGCTGGCAACAGAGATAGAGAGAACAGCAGGGGATTACAGAGATATAGAGGGTAGTGGTCTCTGGTGGAGGTTCCACGTTGATGGCTGTTTTGTGGAACTGCAGGACCTTGCAGAGATTGACAGATTTGAAGGGGCTGGAGTGGTGTACAGAGGTATGGAGAAATGTAGTGACTGGAGGATACAGAGATGGTGAGGGCTGTAGGAGATGCAATAATTTGGTTGGACTGTAGAAGCTAGAGGGGTTCATACATACAAGGAGGATTGTAGGAGTGTGAGGAGTTTACAGAGATAGGGAGGTTGGAGCATTCTCAGGACTTATTGGTTTGGAGCACTGTCCAGACTGAGGGAGGTTACAGAATGAGGGAGGGGTGGAGCAAAAGGAAACAGTCGCAGAAAATAGAGGAACATAAACATGTCACTTCGGTGCTGTGTCACTGACGGTCTTCAGGAGGACAGTTGTCCTCATTAAAATGTACATATCTTCAGGAAAATGGACAGGGTGGATGCTGAAAGGATGCCCACTTCCCCTTATGGGAGTGAGAAAAACAAGCAGAAATGTTTGACCAAAATGGAGAGTGGGGGCGTTATCATATTTCTCAGTGGCCCAAATCTACTTCCACACAGCTCAAAGCAAGGCAATGCAATCACAAAGAGCAAGGTCGTTTGGGGCTGCAGGAGATACGAGACGAAGGCCAGGTTGGAAGGGCTGGACAGCGTGAGAGAGAAGGGAGTGTTCAACAGCTGGAAGGGTTTACAGGGAGTGGACACTGTCAGGACTAGAGAACATGACACGCTCACTCATGAGAAGGAGATAACGATATGGCACAAGGTCAAACACAGCAGGAGGATCCCAAGCTCCATACCTGTTATTTACTCAGTTAAAAATCACACAACACCAGGTTATAGTCCAAATGGTTTAATTGGAAGCACACTAGATTTCCTGCATCTCACGCAACTGCCACTAAAAAAAATACAATAAAGAATATTCCAAATGAAGGCTTCGATGAGGTGAGCTCTGGTCAGTAACATAGATCTGGAGGTGACCAGATGCACGGAGAGTACTATGTACCAGAGTCGCACCAGGTCAGTGTCAGGCACACAGACAGAATGATGTAAATAGATTCACATCTGAGCTCACATATCCCAGCCTGGGAATCTGAAACTGTGCCCAGCCATTCTGGTAAAGATGTCCAGAATTAGGACATTACAATAAGTCCAATGGTCCAGTCAAAAAAGCTCTGTGGTTCAAATTGTAACATTCTTCAGGTTCCACGACCCATTCTCGGTCCCATCCGGCAGGTTCTATGAATCGTGCTACCTCTAACCTCCTGGAGGATCCACGTCCCATCTTACATTAGTTCCACCCTCCAGGTTCGGCAGCCCTTCCTACTTCTATAACATGGCCCGGTCTCTACAAATCTTCCATCCTCTGTGGTGTTCCCCAGAAAGACACTGGAAAAAGTGGATGTTATGGAGAAAGAGAGAGATATCAGGACTGGGGGGATTTGCAGATATTAGGAACATTGCAGTGACTAAAAGAGGCTTTGGTAATTTTGAGGGTTGATGCTCATAAAGGAGGTCAGAGAGCTAAGGAGGATTGGAGGGACTTGAAGAAGTTTCACAGTTTGAGTGTTGAAGGGACTGGAGGAATGTACCAAATAGGGCAGGTTTAAAACTGGAGGATTCTGCAGAAAACCTTCATAGGTTAGTGTAGGACAAAAGATCAGCACAACATCGCGGGCTGAAGGGCCTGCACTGTGCTATACTGTTCCATATTCTAAATAGGGAGGGTTACAATGGCAGGAAGAGATTTAAGAAAGGTGGAGAGGATGGGGAGTGAAGGAAGAGACACAAATAGGAAGGGTCACTAGGATTGTCGGAGCCTACAGAGACAGCAATGGTCTGATCTGGAGCAGATGACCCAGACTGGGAGGGTTGTGGGGACTGGAGGTGGTTTCACAGGAAGGAAAGGCCATAAAGCTACAGGAGGTTACAGAAATGTGGAGAGCTAGAGGGCCTACAGGGGTTTCATGGAGATGGGGAAGTTGGGAGCATGGATCACTTTACAGGGATAAGGATGTTGTTAGGTTGGGGAGATTAACACAGACAGGGAGTGCTTAGGGAAAGGAGCAGATGACAGAGGTAAAGACGGTTGTACAGATGGGAAGAACATACAGACATATGGAGGGTAGTCGTGATAGTAGATGTTCATAGATACAGGAAGGCTTAGGTTTTGCAGGTTATTTAGACATGGAGGATGTGGAATCAGACAGAATTTACAGTAAATAACAAAGGCAATTTTAGTTGGAGATAGTTTCACAGATAAGGGAGCATTAGTAACCTCCTACAGTTTGGTCAAAGTGGGAAGGCTGTAGGGGACGGTGATGTTTACACAGATAGGGGTGTAAGAGCTGGAGAAGGTTATACAGATGGGCGGATAGATAGAGAGACTGGAGGAGCTTGCATTGACAGGGTGTGTGCTGGCGACGGTTGGATGTCACACAGATAGGGAATCTTATAGGAGCTGGACTGGGAGAGTCACAGGCATTGGAGCGGGTTCTACAGATCGGAATGCTGCAGGGACCTGAGAGGATTGTAGGGTCTTCACAGATTGATTGTGTCAATCAGTCTGGTGAGCTAGGTGAGGTAGGTACGGAAAGCTTAAATCCAATGTATTCTATCTTCATTTTCCAGACCAGAACTTCAATATCCCTCATAAGCCACGAATCCCTAAACCTGCCAGCTTTTCCCTTCACTCTAACAGGGACAGATTTGCCCTGAATTCTTAATATCACACTTTTAAAAGGCTTCCATTTGCCAGTCATTCCTTTTCCTTCAAACAGACTCACCCAGTTGACAGTACCATGATGTGGAGGAGCCGGTGGTGACTGGGATGGGCAAAGTTAAAAATCACACAACACCAGGTTCCAGTCCAGCAGGTTTATTTGGAGGCACTAGGTTTCAGAGAACTTCCTAATCAGGGGGTTGTGGAGCACAATCATAAGGCACAGAATTTATAGCAACAGGATTGCAGTGTCATGGAATGTAATACCAAGCACATTTAGTTTAAGTTTTCATCTTTCAGGGTGTTCACCTGCGCTTTGAAAGCTGGTGCTGTGAGATAAACCTGTTGGACTATAACCTGGTATTGTGTTATTTTTAATTCACCCGATAGACCTCTTCTAGATCCTGCCTCATGGCCCCAAACCTGGCCCTGCTCCAGTTTCACACCTTAATCTGTGGATCTGTCTGATTTTTCTCTGTAACTATGTTAAAACTAAGACAGTTGTGGTCACTGGACCCAAAGTGCTCTCCGACTGACACTTCAGTCACTTGCCCGACCACATTTTCTGAGGGGAGGTCCAGTGTTGCACCCGCCTAAGTCGAGTTGGGCCTTGTTAGAGTTGCATCTTGATTTAGGAAACGTTCTTGGACACATTTGACAAATTGCACTCAGTACGGGCCTTTTATCCTGTGGGTGATCCAGTCAATGCTGGGAAAATTAAAATCTCCAACCAATACTACTCTATTATTCCGACAGTACCTCCAATCTCTCTACACATCAGCTCCTCTAGTACCTGCCGGCTATTTGGGGGTCTATAATACAGTCCCAACAGAGTGACCACCCCTGGTGTGCTTCTAAGTTCTAAACTTGATGACTCTTTAAGCGTATCCTGTCTTAGCACTGGTGTTATTTCCTCCCTTATCAAAAGGACAACTCCCCTCCTCACTTACTTGTCCTTCTGTCCCGCCTGTTGCTTCTGTATCCTGGAACACTGAGCTGCCAGTCCTGCCCTTCTCTCAGCCATGTTTCAGTTATAGCTATAATATCCCAGTCCCCAGAGCTAATCCATGCTCTGAGCTCATCTGCCTCACCAGTCAGGCCTCATGCATTGAAATAAATGAACTTTAAACCAGAAGTCTTTTCCCTCCCTCGTCTGTGCCCCTGGATTTCCTGAATAGGAAACTTGCTCTCGATGGCTAATGTATTTTCCTCTGACTTTTCGATGTTCCCTCTCTTAATCAGAATCCCAATTTCCTGCCAAACTAGTTTAAACCTCCCAGGGTAACACGAGCAAATCTCCCTGCAGTGATACTGGTGTCCCTCTGGTTCAAGTCTAACCTATCCCCTCCTTGTACAGGTCACCTCTACCCCAGAAGAGATCCCAATGATCCAAGAACTGAAAACCCTGCCCCCTCCAACAGCTCCTCAGGCATACATCCACCCCCCAGCCTATCTTTCTATGTCTATCCTCACTGGGGCAGGTGGCAATAGGACTAATCTAGAGATCACTGCCCTTGAGGTTTTGCTTTTTAACTTCTTACCTAACGCCTGATACTCATTTCACATTGTGTTCATGAAGAGGGAGTAGTAAAGGCAGCAAGTCCAGCAAATACAGATCAAGGGATATCGTGAGTTTGATGAAGAAAACACAGTGCAATAAAACCAGGTGAAGCCATTCACAAGGATAGGGAGTGCAACGGGGTCCTTAGAAATAGCCGTGAAATATCCTTGTCAGATACTATGAAGGAAAATCCACAAATACTTTGTCAGTATATTAAGAAAAAAAGGGTAACTGAGGAAAGGGTGAGGCCTGTTAGAAACCAAAGAAACAATCTGTGCATGGAGCCAGAGGAAGTAGGTGAGGTCTTCAATGAATACTTCCCATCTGTATTCACGCAACAGAAAGGCATTGTAGCCGGGGATTTCAGTCAGGATGGTGGATCGGTAATGTGGTTCCTTTGTTCAAGAAGGGCAGCAGGGATAGGCCAGATAATTACAGAGCAGATAGTCTGACAGCAGGGGGAGGGAAATTATTGGAAACAATTGTGAGGATGAATCAACACTTTCAAAAGCAAGGATCAACTTGCTTTAATCATCACTGATTTGGCAGAGGGAGATAGTGTCTGAGGAATTCAGTTCAGTTTTTTTTAAAATGGTGCTTAAGTATATTGATGAAGGCAGTGCAGATGATGTGGTTTACATGGACTTGAATAAGTCCTTTGACAAGATCCAACATGGAAGGCTGGTCCAAAAGGACTGGGTTCCAAGGCAAGTTGGCAAATTGGATGCAAAATTGGTGGATCGAATACTTTCACCACCGGGTGTACCACAGGGATCTGTGCAGGAACCATTGGACATTAATAACTCGGATGTGAAAGCAGAAGGTATCATTAGTCGGTTTGCAGATGACATGAAAGGTGAGGGTGTTGTTCACAGTGAGGGCGATGGTCTCTGTCTGCTGTCCGATGTCGATCGGATGATAATCTAAGCAGAGCTTAGTTCGGATCGAAGTGAGGTAATACTCTGTGGGAGGTACGACAACGAAGGACAGACATAATGAACGCCAGGTCCTTGTGGAGTACTGAGGAATACATGGACCTTGGTGGACAAGTCCATAGATCCCTGAAGGTATTAGCACAGGTTGACAGGGTGGGAAAGGCACCTCAACTGGGAGCAGGAGAGGGACCCATATCCTGGTGGGGTGAATTGCTAGAGCTGCTTGAGAGGATATAACCTAGTCTGGCAGGGTGTTGGACCTTAAACAGTCGTAAGGCCAGAAAGAAGATTGAGGCTGGTACACAAGTTAAAGACAGCAATTTCAGCAGACAATGCAGGCAAAAACATAGCAGGGAATGGGGGAAAACTGATGATTAAATTGCATTTATTTCAATGCAAGGGGCCTGACAGCGAAGGAAGATGAACTCAGGGCATGGATTGGAACATGGGACTGGGATATTATAGTTATTACAGAAACACTACTGAGGGAGGGGCAGGACGGGCAGTTCATTGTTTCAAGGTGGAGATGCTACAGGACGCATCGAAGGGGAAGCAAGAGAGGACGCGTGGTGGTGGGTTTTGATGGCATGAATCATCACAGCAGTACTTCGAGAGAATATTCCTGTGGGATCGCCCAGTGAAGTTACGTTAGTGGAACGGAGAAATAAGAATGGGTCATCACTTTAATACGATCGGACTGCTGACCCCTAACAATCAGTGGCAGACTGAGGGACAAATATGTCGGGACATCTTAAATATCAAACATAATAATAGGGCTGTTATGATAGGGTTTTTGAACTTCCCAAACCTAGACTGGGACTGCCAGTGTTCGGTGTTTGCAAGGGAGGAATTTGGTAATTGTGTTCCAAAAAATCTCCCAATCAATATGTAAATGGCCTGAAAAGAGAAAGGGGCAAAACCTAACCTCCCTTTGGGAATCAAGGTAGGGAAAGGGACTGAGGTGTTAGTGGGAAAGTTTTTTTTTGCCAAAGTGACCACAGATCTATTAGTTTGAAAATAGCCATGGAAAAGGACAGGCCTGGTCCATAAGTTCAAGTTATAAAATAGGGCAACCCAATCTTGATCGTATTAGCCAGGAACTTTCAAAATGTGATTGGGGAAGGGAGTTATTTACAGGGAAAGGGAAGTTTGGCAAGTGAGAATTATTTTAAAAGTGAGATAAATTGAGCGATCAGCACCAGCATTTTCCTATTTGTGTGCAGTCAATGCTGACAGCATTCAGAAACACTGACTGTCTATTAAGGGTCTGGCCAAGGAAAAGGGGGCACATGTCAGGTATAGCCAGCTGGATCAAGGGAATCCCTGTGGATATACAGGGGCTGTTGGAATAAACTTTGAGTAGAAAACAGGAATGGGGAATGGCTACATGAGATAGCCTCAGCAGAGAAGGAGAGGAGAATCCAAAAATGATTGTATCGGTATATTAAGATTGCATAAGTAACTCGGGACAAAAGAGTGTCCATTAAAGATTAATAAGGCCATTGATGTTTGGAACTGCAGGATATTTGCTCAGATCCTAAACAATTTTTTCACTCCAGAACTTACTGTGGAGATAGACTGGGGAACTCAGGGAACAAGAGTAATACGTTAGACCACAATTGGAGTTCTCTGCAATTCCTCTCTCTCTGCTACAGGAAGGATGTTGTGAAACTTGAAAGGGCTCAGAAAAGATTAACAAGATATTGCCCGGGTTGTTGCTGAATAAGCTGGGTTTACTGTCACTGGAGCATCGGAGACTGAGGGGTGACCTTACAGCGGTTTATATGAACATGAGCGGTATGGATAGGGTAAGCATTCAAGGCCTTTTCCAAGAAGTTGGGGAGTCCAAAACTAGAGGGCATAAGTTTAAGGTTAGAGATGAATGGTTTACAGAGGGACTGAAGGGACAGCTTCTTCACACACATGGTGATGGGTGTATGGACTGAGCTGAGAGAGAAAGTAATGGTGACTGATACAATTACAACATTTAAAAGGTATCTGGATGGGCATCTGAATAGTAAGGGTGTAGACGTATAAGGGCCAAATGCTGGAAAAGGGAATGGATTTATTTAGATCTTCTGATAAGCCTGGACGAGTTGGGGACCGAGGGATCTGTTTACATGCTGTATATCTCGATGACTTGAAAAGAGTGCATGTTATAAAAGAGGTGGTGCTGGGGGTTTCACAACACAAAGCTATGGCAAGTCCCAGAACCTGATTAAGTGTATCACAGGACACCGGGATGCGAGGGAAGAAATTGTCGAGCCCCGAGCAAAGGCATGTGTACTACTGACAGCCATGTGTGATGGGCTGGCAGGCTGGAGGGTGGCATCATGGACAGTGAGGAGGTTTTCTGAGATTACAAAGGGATCTTGATGGAGGGAGTGAATGGGATGAAAAACTAGAGATGAAATTCAATCTGAATAAATGAGAGGTAATGCATTTGATAAAACAAACAAGGGTAGAGCTTATACAATTAATGTTCGGGTCTCGGTTAGTGTTTTAGAGCAGAGGGACCTCCGGGTTCAGGTACATAATCCTTGAAGCTTGCATCACAGGATGGATAAGATAGTGCTTGGCATGCCTGACTATTGCTCAGTCCATTGAGTGGAGGATTTGGGACGTCATGTTGAGATTGCACAGACATTTGTGAGGCCTGTTCTGCAATACTCTGTCCAGTTCTGGTCGCCCAGTTAACAGGGAGGATATTATTAAGCTGCAGGGCATTCAGAAGAGATTTACCAGGATATTGCTGGGTATGGAAGGATTGAGTTCTGAAAAATGGCTGGATAGGCTGAGTCTATTTTCACTGGAGCCTGGAGGTTGAGACATGATGCTATAAAGGTTTATGAGAAAGAATGAGGTATATAGATCAATTTAATGGTAGTTGCCTTTTCCACAGGATGGGGGAGTCTCAAGAGGAGGGGCCACATTTTTAAGGTTAGACGAGAGAGATGTTCAAAAAAAAATATGGGGCAATTTGTTACACAGAGGGTGGTTTGAGTGTGGAATGAACTTCCTGAGAAAGGGGTTGATGTGGGTACAATTACAACATTTAAAAGATATTTGGATAAACAGGTGACTAGGGAAGGGTTGGAGTGATATGGGCCAGCAACAGGCAGCTGGGAAGAGTTTCGTTTTAGATTATGGTGGGTATCAACTGAAGGGTCAGTTTCCATGCTGTATGGCTCTATGACAAGAATATGGTTTTATTTCATTATTGAAGATAGGATCAGGGCTGGGAACACTGATGTGCATCATCTACATAAACGATTTGGTTGAAAATATAGGAGTGATTGTGCGAAAGTTTGTTGATGACCAAATGAATGATGAAGTGGGCAGTAAATACGGTTATCAAAGGGGATCTTGACCAACTCGGCCAGTGGACCAAGGAATGAAAGATGGAGTTTAATTCAGGTGTTGGATTTTGTTAAGACAAACCAGGGAGGATGAACACATTTAATGGAAGGGCTCTGGCCAGGGTTGTTGAACAGAGAGAGAGAGAGAGACCAGGGGGTGCAAGTTACATTGTTCCACGGAAATGGCATCACAGGTGGACAGGGTGGGGAAAGTGACATTTGGCACATTTGCCGACATTGGCCAGCACTTTGTTACATATGTTGGAGACAATTGTAACATTGTCCTAAATATTTGCCTTGGGCAGAGGAGGGCACGGGGTGACCCTAAGAATGGTGAATAACCAAGGGTAGGTGAGCCCAAAACTAGAGGGTATAAACAGGAGGTGAGAGAGCAAGGATTTAAAGAGGGAGCTAAGGGGGAACATTATCCACAGAGGATGGTGCATAGACGGAACAGACTGCCTCAGGCACATGGGAGAAACAAGAACAGTTACAACATGGAAAAGACATTTGGGAGGTACATTGAGAGGATAAGGTTTGAAGAGATGAGGGCCAAATGCAGGCAAATGAGACTCGTTCAGTTTCGGTAACATGGGCATTGAGGAGTTAGACCACAGGATCTGTTTCCGTGCTGTATCACTCTGTATCTAGCTAAAGAGGATTAGTGTACCAAAATAAGGCATGTTGTAGACTCTGAAGCAAGTTACAGCGATAGGGATGGTAGTCTGGAATGCAGTACGTCTCAAATATGTGGAGGGAGTATCTGGAATGGGGCAGGTTACAGGGACAGGGACTATTGTAAGGGTTAAAAATGACTGAAGACACTGGTGCACAAGCCATGCCACAGATACAGTGTTGCAGAGTAGTGAGTCTTAGTACAGTGTTGGAGGGAGATCACAGAACAGAAAGATCCCAGGCAGCATTCACAACCTCTCGTCGGAAGCCAGCTTTAAACTCTCTTGTCCTGATGCTCACTAAGACAGCGCAGGCCTGGATTGATAACTCTGAACTCCCGATGCTGACTTAGTGCAACATAAGTTAAAGTAGACGTGGTGATTGAGCACGGGGTGTGTCTATGCTGTGTTCCCCCTCCAGCACTGTATCTATGTCATGTCTTGTTAGCCGATGCTTGGAGCCCTCTCATTGCTCCCTGCTCTGTGCACTATGAGTGATCTTACCTCACTGTAGGATTTATTGAAGACTCCAGATCTCCCTTCCCTTTGTCTCTCTGGCTGACCAACCATCTTCAATGAAGTGATGGATGAGACACAAAGCACTTGGGAAGTCTATTGAGTCAGCAACTTCCTGAGTACCTACAGGAGACAGAGATAAACAGAATGGGAAATTAGACTGATGCAGTGAGGGTTACACAAGGAGAATGGAAATGAACCCCACAGATATCTGGAAAATCCCAAACTCCATCCCTGGCCTGTGCTGTTGCGTCTCTCTGGAGTGGAGAATTCTGTTAGCTCAGGATCTGGAGTAGCTGCAAGAGTGAGAGACACTGACAGAGGCAGCAATTAGACCCACACAGGGAGGGATACCACATGGAGAGAGACTGAGTGATATCAACAGAGTGCTGGAGGACTTCAGGATCACAGTCATTTTGGAAGAATGGGTTTAACTTCATGTATCAGTGCTCAGGGATGAGCAACCAGTGAGCAGGTGAAGTGATGGCCTAGTAACATTATTGTTAGGGCATTTGTCCAAAACTTCAGCTAATGCTCAGGGGAGGCAGGTTTGAATCCCATCATAAGATATGGTGGAATTTAAAATCAATAATTTTAAAAATAGCAATTAACAATCCATAAACAAATATGAAACCATTGCTGAAGTACAAAAATCACAATCCCTTAGATTAGATTCCCTACAGTGTGGAAACAGGCCTTTCGACCCAACCAGTCCACACCATCCCTCCGAAGAGTAACCCACTCAGACCCATCTCCCTCGACCTAATACACCTATCATTATGGGCAATTTAGCATGGCCAATTCGCCTGACCGGAGCATCCGGAGGCAATTCACGCAGACACGGGGAGACTGTGCAAACGCCACACAGTCGCCCAGGGCTGGAATCAAACCTGGGACCCTGGTGCTGTGAGGCAGGAGTGCTTTCTCAGAGCGACCATTGTGTGATGAAACTTTGTGAATGAGTAATGACACCTGGAGAGATCCTCTGGGAAATTGTGATAAAGTGCAGTTTAAATAAACATAAAGTTTTAAAGTGAATGACAGAAAGGACAAGCTACAACTAGAAACAAAAATAACCAATAACATGAGTTTGAGAGGAGAACTGACCAAGGTAAACAGGCTAAACAGACTGAAATATGTGCCTGTAAATGAACAGTGGAAAACATTTGAAAGAACAATGCAAAATACTCAACAAAAGGACATTCCATTGAAACAGACAAATCCTCAGCAAGAAATCCCTATCGGTCCCACACTCTAGTAAAAAGGATCATATTAGATTATCGGGCTTGGAGGATCACCAAAAAGTACTTAAAATCCTGAAGTGAGAGAATGTTTTAGAAATAAGTTTTAAAGGGATTGCAAAGGGTCTGCTCGCAGGAGGAGGTCAGATGGAAGAGGGAATAATTATCAAGGTTTTATGTCACAAAAGGAACAGGGAGAGGTGAAGGTGCTGGAGGTGATGAGAGTGTTACAGAGAGTGGTTAGGGTCTGAACGGTGTTACAAAGCCAGTACAGATTGCTGCAGCTGGAGGGGTTTGCAGAGGTAGGGAGGGATATATGTATTTTTATTTACTCATTCATGGGATGAGGGTGTCACTGATTGGACCAACATTCTTTGCCCCACTGTAATTACCCAGAGTATAGCACAGTCAGCCATGTTGCTGAGGGTCTGGTGTCACATGCAAGCCAGACCAGGTTAGAATGTTAGATGTTCTTCCCTCAGGAACGTAAGTGAACCAGATGAGTTCTTCCTACTGGTCAACAGTGCTTTTCTGGTGGCCCCACCAACGTCCTGTGCAGCCACGACATGACATCCCAACTTCTACTCTCAATGCTCTGCCCAAAAAAAGTAACCATCCCAAACGCCTGCTTCACCAACCTGTCTACCTGTGACACCACTTACAAAGAACTGTCTACCTGCACCCCTGGGTCTCTGTCTGACAACACTACCCAGGGCCTAAACATTAACTGTACAAGTCCCACCCTGGTTTGTTTCACCAAATGGAACACTTCACATTTATCTAATTAAACTCCATCTGCTATTCTTCAGCCCACTATCCCAGCAGTACTGTTCGTCCTGTTGCATCACAGATGACCACCTTCACTGTCCACTTTACCAACAATTTCAGTGTCATTCAAAATACTTACTTACCAGGAAACCTATATTCCCATCCAAACCATTTATCCAAATGACAAACAACAGGGGGACCCACTCCACCACTGGTCACATGTCTCCAGTCAGAAAAACAACATGTCTCCCATCACCCTCTGTCTCCGACCATCAAGCCCAATTTTGTATCCAGTTGACTAGCTCCTCCCGAATGCCATTTGTTTTTTTACTTGATCTGACCCTATTACCCAGTTTGTCAGACAGAACGTAGAACACAGAACACTACAGCACAAGACCCTTCGGCCATGATGCCATGCCCATCTTTGACTGTAAGATCAAACTCACTTACATACCCTTCATTTTGCTATCATCCATGTGCCTATCCAAGAGTCTGTTAAAGTGTCCTGTTCCACCCACCCACCACTCTCTGAGTAAAGAACCTACATCTGAAATCTCCCCTTACCTATCCTCCAATCACCTTACAAGTATGCCCCCTTGTACCATGTATGCCATGGGATAAAGAGGTCTCTCACTGTTCAATCTATCTTTGCCTCACATCATCTTGTTCACCTCTACCTAGTCACACCACACTCTTCTTCACTCCAATGAGAAAAGCCTTAGCTCCCTCAACCTTTCTTCATAAGACATGCCCTCCAGTCCAGGTAGCATCCTACTAAATCTCCTCTTTACCATCTCTAAAGCTTCCACATCCTTCCTGTAATGAGGGGACCAGAACTGAACACAATATTCTAATTGGGATCTAAACAGGGCTGTATAGAGCTGCAGCATAACCTCATGGCTTTAAAACTCAATCCCCCAGCTAATGAAAGCCAATACAACATAGTGTTGTTAAGAAAGAATATCAGCTTGGTGGCAGATTTGATGGATCTCTGGTCATGAAATCCAAGATCCACCTGTTCCTCCACACTATTCAGTATTCTGCCTTTACCCCTGTATTCTGCATTCAAGTCTCACCTTACAAAATGCAGCACTTCACATTTTTCCAGATTTGACTTCATCTGCCACTTCTCAGCCCAGATCTACATCCTGTCAATGTCCCATTTCAACCTCCAGCAGACATCCACACTATTCATCACTCCACCAACCTTCGTGTCATTATCAAACTTACTCACTCTTCCACTCAGACATCCAAGTCATTCATAAAATCACAAAGAGCAGAGATTTTTTGACCTCTCCCTGCAGAAAACCCACTGGTCACTGAGCTCCAGGCTGAATGATTTCCATCTGTCATCACCCTCTGTCTTCTATGGGCCAGGAATTCTGTATCCAGACAGGCAGATTTCCCTGTATCCCATGCTCTGTACTTTTTCAATGAGCCATAAATGTGTTTTGTCACTTTCTCAAAGGATTCAATAAGATTTGTGAGGCATAACCTGTCCCTTACAAAGCCATGATGACTTCCTCTAATCAAACTATGGTTTTCCAAGGAATCATAAATCCTGACTCTCAGAGTCCTCTCCAATAATCTGCACATCACAGACAGAAGACTGACAGGTCTGTGATTCCCAGGATTATGTCTATTCCCTTTCTTGAACAACACATGGCTGATTCACCTAACCTGCACATCTTTGGGCTGTGGGTGGAAACCGGAGCAACTGTTGGAAACCCACGCAGAGATGGAGAGAATGTGCAAACTCCACACAGACAGTCGCCTGGGGCTGGAATTGAAATCGCGTCCCTAGTGCTGTGAGGCAGCAGTGCTAACCACTGAGCCACCGTGCTGCCCCATGTAACTCTCTAGAGCCCTGCTTCTGATCCTTGGTTCCTCACACTTAAGTTAGCTTTCTTCTTCCTCTTGACTAGATATTCTACATCCCTTGGAACCTTGTCAAATGCTTTGCTGAAGTTCACGTAGACAACGCTGACTGCTCTGCCTTCATCTATCGCTTGGTCAACTCCTCGAAGAGTCAATCCATTGTGTGAAACACGGTTTCCCACTCACAAAGCCATGCTGACTATCTCAAATCAGCCCTTGCCTCTCCAAATATATGTCGCTTCTTTCTCTCAGAATCTCCTCCAACAACTTACCCAGCACTGGGCTCACTGGGCTGTGATTTCCTGGCCTTTCCTTGAAGACCTTAAGTGATGGAACAGCATTAGCCACCCTCCAGTCTTCCGGTAACTCATTGTGTCTGTTGATAATATAAATATCTTTGTAAGGGACACTGCAATCTCTTCCCCAGATTCCCACAATATTCTCGGATCGACCTAATAAGCGACTGAGGATTGATCTACCTTTATTTGTTTTAAGATTCCAGCACTTTTTCTTCTCTGTTGAGGATTCTTTCCAAGACATCGCTATTTATTTTCCCCAAGTTCCCGAGCTTCCATGTCTTTCTCCACAGTAAATTCTGACAACACTATTTTGTCTAATATCTCACCCACCTCCTGACAGTTAAGGTGCCCTATTCTCTACCAAATTACTCTTTAGCCCTAACTGAAACTTGTGTAAAGGTTTCTGAAAATTCAAACAAACCGTATCCTCGGTACAACCACTCCTACACCCGTATCTATTCTGCCATTTATATTCACACCAATAAAAATAAAATCCAACAGCTTCAAAAACACATTCTCTTTTTATTAAAAGCATTTCTAAGGGTCCAGTTATTGTTCATTGACATATCCTTTCAAACATATTTCAGCTCCCGACCTACTATCAGGTGAACACTGTTTGGTTTCAGACTGGGAGCAGAAAGGGGTATGGGAGTTCGTGTTTATCTATCTGAAAAATGTAACTTACAGGTTCAACAGGTAATAGATGTTTTGGAAATAAGGAGGGTTGTGGGGACTGAATAACATTATGGATATAGGGAGTGATTTCGGGGCTGTATTAGATTATGGACACAGAGAGTGCAGTGGTGATTGAAGAACATTATGGAGATAGGGAGTGCTGTGGGGTCTGAAAGGGGCCAAAGAGATCTGCAGGGCTGTTGGGCCTGAAGGAGGTTGCACAGATCAGGAGGATCATGGGGATTGAAGGAGGTTACTCTGAACGGGAGGGTTGTTGGGCCAGGATGAGATTATGGAGATAGGGAGGGCCGTGGGGCCTTTTGGAGGTTATGGAGTTAGGGAGGTTTGTGGGGAATGATTCAGGTTACATGGATAGGAAGAGTCGTGGGGACTGAAGGAGTTTATGGAGATAGGGAGGGCTGTGGGGACTGAAGGAGGTTATATAGATAGTAACGTTATAGAGAAGCACAGGAAAGAAGATCAGGTACCGGCCATTTGACCACAGAGTCAGTCCCACCATCCAATATGATCACGACTGATCATTTAACCCAGTACAGTATTCCTGCTTTCACACCTTACTCTGATATTAGAGTGACTACTGGCATTTAGTGATACAGTGGGCATTAGTAACTGGGACGGGGGATGGGGGGGGGGGGGTGTGGAGGGGGGGTGTCTTACAAAGAGAGGGAGAGTTGTGGAAGCTGGGACAGGTGACAGATACAGGGCAGGTTTTAGGAATGGGAGGACTTTACAGGGATTTGGAGGAATGCAGAGATGGGACGTGGTAACAATCACAGGGAGAATTTTGGGAGCGCGATCTGAGACGGGTCCAGCTGAGAACAGAAGGGAGTCAAACAGTCAGGGCAGGCAGGGACAAGGTAGGATTAATAAATTAAACTGCATTTATTTAAATGCAAGGGGCCTAACAGGGAAGGCAGATTAACTCAGGGCATGGTTAGGAACATGGGACTGGGATCTCATAGCAATTACAGAAACATGGCTCAGGGATGGGCAGGACTGGCAGCTTAATGTTCCAGGATAAAAATGCTACAGGAAGGCAAGAGTGGAGAGGGTGTGACATTTTTGATAAGGGATAGCATTACAGCTGTGCTGAGGGAGGATATTCCCAGAAATACATCCAAAGAAGTTATTTGGGTAGAACTGAGAAATGAGAAAGGGATGATCACCTTATTAGGATTGTATTACAGACCCCCCCCCCCCCCAATCGTCAAAGGGAAATTGCCAAACAAACTTGTAAGGAGATCTCAGCTATCTGTAAGAATAATAGTGTAGGTATGGTAGGGGATTTTAACTTTCCAGACATTGACTGGGACTGCCATAGTGTTAAAGGTTTAGATGGAGAGGAATTTCTTAAGTGTGTACAAGACAATTTTTTTGATTCAGTATGTGGATGTACCTACTAAAGCAGGTGCAAAACTTGACCTACTGTTAGGAAATAAGGCAGGGCAGGTGAGTGAGCTGTCAGTGGGGGAGCTCTTTGGGGCCAGCGACCATAATTCTATTTGTTTTAAAATAGTGATGGAAAAGGATAGACCAGATCTAAAAGTTGAAGTTCTAAATTGGAGAAAGGACAATTTTGACGGTATTAGGCAAGAACTTTTGAAAGCTGATTGGAGGCAGATGTTCGCAGGTAAAGGGACGGCTGGAAAATGGGAAGCCTTCAGAAATGAGATAACAAGCGTCCAGAGAAAGTATATTCCTGTCAGGGTGAAAGGGAAGGCTGTTAAGTATTGGGAGTTCTGAATGACTAAAGAAATTGAGTGTTTGATTCAGAAAAAGATGTAAGCATATGTCAGGTATAGACAGGGTAGATCGAGTGAATCCTTAGAGTATAAAGGAAGTAGGAGTCTACTTATGAGGGAAATCAGGAGGGCAAAACGTGGACATGAGATAAGTCAGATAAATAGAATTAAGGAGAATGCAAAGGGTTTTTACAAATATATTAAGGAAAAAAGGGTAACTAGGGAGAAAATAGGGCCCCTCTAAGATCAGCAAGGCGGCCTTTGTGTGGGGCCGCAGAAAATGGGGGAGATAATAAATGAATATTTTGCATCAGTATTTACAGTGGAAAAGCATATGGAAGATATAGACTAAGGAAATAGATGGTGACATCTTGCAAAACGTCCAGATTACAGAGAAGGAAGTGCTGGATGTCTTGAAACGGTTAAAGGTGAAAAACTCCCCAGGAACTGATCAGGTGTACCCGGGAACTCTGTGGGAAACGAGAGAAGTGATTGCTTGGCCTCTTGCTGAGATATTTGTATCATCAATAGTCACAGGTGAGATGCTGGAAGACTGGAGGTTGGCAAACGTGGTGCCACTGTTTAAGAAGAGTGGTAAAGTCAAGCCAGGGAACTATAGACCGGTGAGCCTGAACTCAGTGGTGGGCAAGTTGTTGGAGGAAATCCTGAGGGACAAGATGCACATGTATTTGGACTGATTAAGAATCATCGACATGGCTTTGTGCGTGGGAAATCATGTCTCATAAACTTGATTGAGTTTTTTGAAGAAGTAACAAAGAAGATTGAGGAGGGCAGAGTGATAGATGTGATCTGTATGGACTTCAGTGAGGCATTCGACAAGGTTCCCCATGGGAGGCTGATTAGCAAGGTTAGAACTCATGGAATATAGGGAGAACTAGCCATTTGGATACAGAACTGGCTCAAAGGTAAAAGACAGAGAGTGGTGGTGGAGGGTTGTTTTTCAGACTGGAGGCCTGTGACCAGTGCAGTGCAACAAGGATCAGTGCTGGGCCCTCTACTTTTTGTCATTTACATAAATGATTTGGATGCGAGCATAAGAGGGATAGTTAGTAAGTTTACAGATGACACCAAAATTGGAGGTGTAGTGGACAGCGAAGAGGGTTACAACAGGATCTGGACCAGATGGGACAATGGGCTAACTGGCAGATGGAGTTTAATTCAGATAAATGCGATGTGCTGCATTTTGGGTAAGCAAGTCTTAGCAGGACTTATACACTTAATGGTAAGGTCCTAGGGAGTGTTGCTGACCAAAGAAACCTTGGAGTGCAAGTTCATAGCTCCTTGAAAGTAGAGTCACAGGTAGATATGATAGTGAAGGCGGCATTTGGTATGCTTTCCTTCATTGGTCAGAGTTTCAGTACAGGAGATGGGAGGTCATGTTATGGCTGTTCAGGACATTGATTTGGCCACTGTTGGATATTGTGTGCAATTCCAGTCTCCTTCCTATCGGAAGAATTGTTGTGAAACTTGAAAGGGTTCAGAAAAAATTTACAAGGATGTTGCCAGGATTGGAGGATTTGAGCTACAGGGAGAGGCTGAACAGGCTGGGGCGGTTTTCCCTGGAGCTTTGGAGGCTGAGGGGTGACCTTACAGAGGTTTACAAAATTGAGGGGCATGGATAGGATAGGATAAATAGACAAAGTCTTTTCCCTGGGGTCAGGGAGTCCAGAACTCGAGGGCATAGATTTAGGGTGAGAGACCTAAACCTATGAAGGAGACATAAGGGGCAACTTTTTCACGCAGAGGGTGGTACGTGTATGGAACGAGCTGCCAGAGGATGTGGTGGAGGATGGTACAATTGCAACACTTAAGAGGCATTTGGATGGGTATATGAATGGGAAGGATTTGGAGGAATATGGGCCAGGTGCTGGCAGGTGGGACTCGATTGGGTTGGGATATCTGGTCAGCATGGACGGGTTGGATCGAAGGATCTGTTTCCGTGCTGTACATCTCTATGACTCTATAACTCATAGAGGTTATAGAAATAAACTGTGTGGTCGCGTCTGGAGGAGATTAAAGGTACAAAGGTTTGTAGTTACGAAGGAAATTACATCAATCGGGACCAGCAGAGTTTACAGAGACTGAGTGCGTTTTAGAGACAGGAAGAGTTCATAGTCATTGTTAGAAATGCAGAAACTAATTTATGAGAGAAGCAGGGTCACTCTGCTTTGTGCCCAGAGATAAGGAGGAGGTTACTAAGGTACAGAGCTTTTTTGTTGTCGTGACGGGAAGGTTACAGAGATCATGAAGGTAGTAGGAGTTCAAAAAAGTCACAAAGACAGGGAGGTTTTTCAGGTCTGGAAAGGACTACACTGACCAAGATGGCTAAAGGAACTGAAGAGTTGTTCTACTTCAGTTAAGGAGAGATGTGACAGAACCCGGGATTAAAGGCAAAGGCAGAAACTTGGAGAGTTTTACTGATATGAGGAGCTTACAGGGATAAGCAGGATTGTAGGGGCTGACAGAGATAGGGGAAGTGGTATCAATGAAACAGACAATGGAGAAACTGACAGACATAGGGAGGGTTCTGTGGAACAGATGAATTTACAGACAAGATGGTGATAATGAAGCCTGAGAATTTTCTCATGTTCCTTGCCCAGAATTGTTCCTATATCATGCCCTCAGGGTCTGAATTAAAGTCCATTAACTCCTCCCTGTGCTGTTTACTGTGAGTGATCTTACCGGCTGCAGGATTTACTGAAGGCTCCAGATCTCACTCTCCATCTCTCTCTGGCTGACCAACTGTCTTCAATGTGGTGATGGATGAGACAGGATTTGGGAATTCTGCTGAGTCAGGGACATCAGGAATACCTACGGGAGACAGAGAAGTAGACAGAATGGGAAATTAAACTAATGCAATGAAGGTTACACATGGAGAATGGCACTGAGTCCCACAGAGATCTGGAAATTCCCAGACTCCATCCATGGCCTGTGCAGTTGCTTCCCTCTGGAGTGCAGAATGCTGTTGGCTCAGGATCTGGAGTAGCTGCAAGAGCAAGAAACACTGACAGAGGCAGCAATTAGACCCACTGGTACCAGATTATACAGTGTGCTGTAAATGGACACAGATGAGGAGGGGGACAGGTCTGAGGTGAATGGAAATTCCCAAGTCCAAAGAGAAAGGTTGAAATATTGGAACACCATGGAGATGTGAATGAAGACCAAAAGAAAGAAACAGTAAGGGACTGAGTTTAATTAAAATACGACATTGTCAAACAGATTTGTGACAGGAAATTATTGATTAAAATAAAGCAAATGCCATTTCCGCCCCTCACAATTCCTCATACACCACGAGTGACATCACTTCCGCCCCTCACATCATCGCTGATGTCACACACTCAGTGACTTCCACGCCCCCACTGCCGTATTTGCCACCACTTCCGCCCCCACCAACGCCACTCTTCTGCATTCTGCTGACACCTCCCCAGGTCCCACCGTCACCTTCCCTGCCCCCAGAACCCTGAGGGGAACACCACCCCTGCTCATGACTCTATCCCCATTCCCCCTGACACCACACCCACTCCAGTTACAGGCTCCGTCGCCTCCCCCAGCTCCACACCTACGCCAGGTCCCAGCTCCCAGTCCTGCAGAGTTTTCACCATTCCCCCTGACCTCCCCCTCACTGAGGACGAATGATCAGTCCTCAGCAAAGGCCTCACCTTTATCCCCCTCCGTCCACACATCAATGAATTTAATACACGCCGTGACATCGAACACTTCTTCCACCACCTCCGCCTCAGAGCTTACTTTTACAATGAAGACTTCCGCCTATTTTCTGAGGACTTCTTTGCCAACCTCCAATACTCTCCATCCACCTGGACACCCCGCGCTTGCCTATTACCTGCCTTCGATTTCTTCATTTCCAATTTCCACCGAGACATTAACCGCCTCAACCTATCTACCCCCTCCCCCACTCCAACCTCTCACACTCACAACGTGCAGTCCTCCACTTCCTCTGCTCCAATACTGACCTCACTATCAAACCAGCAGATAAAGGGGGTGCAGTGGGAGTCTGGTGCACTGACCTTTACACCGCTGAAGCCATGATGCCAACTCAAAGACACCTCCTACGATCCCCCTCTCCCATGACCCACCTCCCATCACAAAACCGTCATCTCCCAGAGCATACAGAATCTCATCACGTCAGGAGGAGATCTCCCATCCACAGCTTCCAACCTCATTGTCCGGGATCCCACACTGCCCGGTTCTACCTCCTTCCCAAGATCCACAAGCCTGACCACCCTGGCCGACCCATTGTCTCAGCATGCTCCTACCCCACCGAACTCATGTCTGCCTCCTCGACATTGTCCTATCCCCCAGTCCAGGAACTACCCACATTCGTTCGAGACACCACTCACACCCTCCACTCCTCCAAGACCTCCGTTTCGCTGGCCCCCAATGCCTCATCTTCACAATGGATATCCAATCCCTCTACACCTCCATCCACCATAACCAGGACCTCCAAGCCCTCCGTTTCTTCATCTCCTGACGTCCACAGTAGTACCCTTCCACCGATACTCTCTCTCGTTTGGCTGAAATTGTCTAACCTTAACAATTTTTTTCCTTCAAATCCCTCCACTTCCTCCAGACCAAAGGGGTAGCCATGGGCACCCGTATCGGCCCTAGCTATGTCTGTCTCTTTGTTGGCTACATAGAACAGTCCATCTTCCATAGTTATAATGGCACCAGTCCCCACGTCTTCCTCTGCAACATTGATGACTGCATTGGCACCACCTCGTGCTCTCTCGAGGAGTTTGGACAATTCATCAACTTCACCAACACATTCCACCCTGACCTTAAATTTACCTGCTGAAAATGTGTTGCTGGAAAAGCGCAGGTCAGGCAGCATCCAGCATCCTGAAGAAGGGCTTATGCCCGAAACGTCGATTCACCTGTTCCCTGGATGCTGCCTGACCTGCTGCGCTTTTCCAGCAACACATTTTCAGCTCTGACCTCCAGCATCTGCAGTCCTCACTTTCTCCTTAAATTTACCTGGACCATCTCTGATACCTCCCTCCCCTTCCTGGGCCTCTCCATCTCCATTAATGATAACCGACTTGACACCGACATTTTTTACAAGCCTACCGACTCCCACAGGACCTAGATTACACATCTTCCCACCCGACCGCCTGCAAAATTCCCAACCAATATTCGCAATTGCTCCGCCTCTGCCGTACCTGCTCCCAGGAGGGCCAGTTCCACCACAGAACACATCAGATAGCCTCCTTCTTTAGAGATCGGAATTTCCCTTCCCACATGGTAAAAGATGCCCTCCAACGCATCTCATCCACATCCCGCACCTCTGCACTCAGACCCCATCCCTCCAACCGTAACTAGGACAGAACGCACCTGGTGCTCACCTTCCACCCTACCAACCTTCGCATAAACCAAATCACCCGCCGCCATTTCTGCCACTTCCAAACATATCCCTGGTGGTGGGGTCTATTTCCCTCCCCACCCATCTACACCTTCCGCAAAGACCATTCCCTCCGTGACTACCTGGTCAGTACTACGCCCCCCAAAAACCCACCCTCCCTTCCTGGCACCACTGCAGGAATTGCAAAACCTGCGCCCACACCTCTCCCCTCACCACCATCCAAGGCCCCAAAGGAGCCTTCCACATCCAAAGTTTTACCTGCACATCCACCAGTATCATTTATTGTATCCGTTGCTCCCGATGCGGTCTCCTCTACATTGGGGAGACTGGAACCTCAGAGCAGAGCGCTTTAGGGAACATCTCTGGTACACCCGCACCAATCAACCCCACTGCCCTGTGAACCAACATTTCAACTCCCTCTTCCACTCTGCCGAGGACATGCAGGTCCTGGGCTTCCTCCACCACCGCTCCCTCACCACCCGACGCCTGGAGGAAGAACGCCTCACCTTCCGCCTCGGAACACTTCAACCCCAGGGCACCAATGTGGACTTCACCAGTTTCCTCATTTCCCCTTCCCCCATCTCACCCCAGCTCCAGCCTTCCAGCTCAGCACAGCCCTCATGACCTGTCCTAATTGCCTATCTCCCTTCCCACCTATCCATTCCACCCTCATCTCTGAGCTATCACCCCCATTCACCCATTGTACTCTTTACTACCTTCCCCCATCCTCCATTCTGACCTATCACATTCTTCCCCACCCCATTCACCTATTGTACTCGATGCTACTTTCTCCCCATCCCCACCCCCCTCTCATTTATCTCCCAACTCTGCAGGCTTCCGGCCTCTGTTCCTGATGAAGGGCTTTTGCCCGAAACGTTGATTTTCCTGCTCCTCGGATGCTGCCTGACCTGCCGTGCTTTTCCAGCACCACTCTAATCTAGACTCTGGTTTCCAGTATCTGCAGTCCTTGTTTTTAACTTATTGGAGGAGGAGACTACCGAGATAAGGCATGTTGTAGACACTGAACCAAGTTACAGGAAGAGGGATGGTAGTCTGGAATGCAGTACATTTCAAATATGTGGAGGGACTATCGGGAAGGGAGGAGGTTACAGTGATAGGATCTGTTATAGGAATTAAAAATTATTGAAGACACTGGACCACAAGACGTGCCATAGATATACTGTTGTAGAGTAGTGAGTTTTAATATAACAGAACTTACAGTGGGATGGTGATTGAGCCTGCGGTGTGTGTGTGTGTGTACTGTGCTCCCCTCCAGCACTGTATCTATGTCATATTGTGTTACCAGATGTTTGGAGCCCTCTCAGTGTTCTTTGCTCTCTGCACTGTGGGTGACCTTACCTCACTACAGGATTTATTGAAGGCTCCAGATCTCTTTTCCCTTTGTCTCTCTCTGGCAGACCAACTGCGTTCAATGAGGTGATGGACGATCCACCCAGCAGCTGGGAAGGCTATTGAGTCAGGACTTTCCTGAGTACCTACAGGAGACTGAGAAATAGACAGAATGGGAAATTAAACAGATGCAGTGAGGGTTACACATGGAGAATGGCACTGAGTTCCACAGAGATCTGGAAAATGGAGCGATATTAAGTAATAGTCCCAGATTGCTGGAAGATGTCAGGATCACACAATTGTGTTGGAAGAATGGGTTTAGCTTCATGATGCCCTAGTATCAGTGCTCAGGGATGAGCACCCAGTCAGCAGGTGAACTAATGGCCGAGTGGTATTATTGCGAGAGAATTTATCCAAAACCTCAGCTAATGTTCAGGGGAGGCAGGATTGAATCCCGCCATCTGAAAAGGAGACATTTGAAATCAATAATTTAAAAAATTATAATTAATAATCCACAAATAAGTATGAAACCATTACTGATGTACAACAAATCCAAACACTTGTCCTTTAGAGAAGGACATCTGCCCATCCTCACGTGGTCTGCATGACATCCCCACAGCAAAGGGTTTGCCTCTCAATTACCCTCTGAAATGGCTGACCAAGCTACTCAGTTCAAGGGCTTCTGGGACTGGGCAAGAAAGGCTGGTCAGCCAGAGACTGACACATCCCATTCCTGATTTAAAAAAAAAATCTATGAGGATGATCCCCCTGGAACTGTGCTGGGACCAGTGTCCTGGCCAATCATGTCGGTAGGTTTATGGACAGGGCATTAAACTGACAGAGAGGATGCAGGTGAAAGGAGCTTTCCAATTCCAAAGGGAAAAGGTAAAGCAATGGAACAGCATGGGAATGTGGCTGAAGACAAGCAGAAAGGAACAGGATGGGACAGAGTTTGACTAAAATTGTACATCAGCAAATAGATTTGTGACAGAAAATTGTGGAAGAGAGTATATTTATTTTTTTTAAACGGACATCGTTGCTGCAATAAGGTCGATGGATTTGTGACACAGAGATAAATGATATTTAGACACCAGGGAGACATGGATACAGGGTGAACAAAAATATTCAGTGTTTGTAATCTCGTGAAAACTCAGGCAAAATGGGCAATGCTAACAATAATGGATAACAAAGGCATTACAGAGAAAGCATTTGGCTTCAGATCATGAAGTAGAGTCAGACTGAATGTACATTCTGGCTACTCCTTGCCAAGGACACAAACAGCATAACAGTTTTAGCCACCGAACAGCATTTCATTGCTCATCACTGCATTACCCAGGAATTCATTGGAATTTTTTAACAAAGGCATTGTGATAATTTTGGAAAACGTCAATATTTGTATAATCTGGGACAACACACGGACAACATTGATACTGGAAGAGGAGTTCGGTTAATTTTTTTTCAGTGTTTCTTTGAAAAACACATTGTGCAACTGTTAAGTGACATAACTATCGCAGAGCGACCATGTAATGAAACTTAGTGAATGAGTAATGTCACCGGGAGAGATCCTTCGGGAAATTGTGATAAAGTGCAGTTTAAATAAATATAAAGTTTAAAAGTGAATCACAGAAAGGACAAGCTACATCTAGAAACAAAACTAGCCAATGACATGAGTTTGAGAGCAGAACTGACCAAGGTAAACAGGCTAAACAGACTGAAATATGTGCCTGTAAATGAACAGTGGAAAACATTTGAAGGGACAATGCAAAATACTCAACAAAAGGACATTCAATTGAAACAGTAAAATCCTCAGCAAGAAATTCCCACTGATCCCTCACTCAGGACAAAAGGGATCATACTAGATCATGAGGCTGAGAGGATCACCAAAAAGTACTTAAAATCCTGAAGTGAGAGAGTGTTTTATGAGTAAATGTTAATGGATTACAATGGGTCTGCTTGCAGGAGGAGGGCTGTGGGAAGGGGAGCCACAGTCAGGGTTCATTGACACAATAGGAACAGGGAGAGGTGATGGTGCTGGAGGTGGTGAGAGTGTTACAGAGAGTGATCAGGGGGTTACAAAGCCAGGAGGGATTGCTGCAATGGAGGGGTTTGCAGAGGTACGGAGGGACATATGTATTTTTATATATTCATTCATGGGATGTGGGTGTCACTGCCTGGAACAACGTTTTTTTTCCCCTCTGCTAATTACTGAGAGGGCAGCTCAGAGTCAGCCATATTGCTGTGGGTCTGGAGTCCCATGTCGGCCAGACCAGGTTAGAATATTTGATGACCTTCCCTAAAGGCAGTTTGTGAACTAGATGAGTTCTTCCTACTGATCAACAATGTTTTAATGGTGGCCCCACCAATGTCTTTCACAGCCACAACATGACATCCCAATTCTTAATCTGAATGCTCTCCCGAACGCCTGCTTCACCAGCTTGTCAAACTGTGACACCACATTCAAAGAATTCTGTACCTGGGTCACTGGACCTCTGACTAAAAACCCTACCCAGAGCCCGAACATTAACTGTACAAGTCCCACCCTGGTTTGTTTCACCAAAATGGAACACCTCACCTTTATCTAATTAAACTCCATTTGCTTTTCTTCAGCCCACTATCCCAGCAGTACTGTTCATCCTATTGTATCATAGATATCCTTCTCCACTATCCACTTTCCCACCAATTTCAGTGACACCCAAAACAATTACTTACCAGGAAACCTTTATTTCCATCCAAACCATTTATCCAAATGACAAACAACAGTGGGCCCACTCCACCGCTGGTCACATGTCTCCAGTCAGAAAAACAACATGTCTCCCATCACCCTCTCTCTACAACCATCAAGTAAATTTTGTATCCAGTTCACTAGCTCCTCCTGAATGCCATATCCTTTTACACTGATCTGAGCTTATTACCCAGTTTACCAGACAGAACACACAACACAGAACAGTTCAGCCCAAGACCCTTCGGCCATGATTTCATGCCAACCTTTTATCCAACTGTAAGATCAAAGTAAACTACATACCCTTCATTTTACTATTATCCATGTGTCTGTCCAAGAATCTATTCAATGTCCCAGATGTGTCTAATTTTACTACTGCTATTGGCAGTCCATCCAACCACCAACCATTCTCTATTCTCTTATCCATCGTCCATTCAGCTTAAAATTATGCCCCCTTGTAATAACCATTTATGCCATAGGAGGAAAAGTCTCTGACTATTCACTCACTCTGTGCCTCTTATTATAATCTTGTTCACCTCCACAAAGTCGCCCCGCCCCCTTCTCCAATGAAAAAAGCCTTAGTTCCCTCAACCTTTCTCCATAAGAACTGCCCTCCATTACAGGCAGCATCTTGGTAAATCTCCTATGTACACTCTCTAAAACGTGCACAGCCTTCCTGTAAACAGGGACCAGAACTGAACAAAATATTCCAAGTGTGGTCTCACCAGGACGCTATAAAGATGCAGTAAAACCTCTCGGCTCTTACAGTCAATCTGAGGGGAGCCATCACAACATATGCCTTTTTAACAACCCTACCAACATGTGTGGCGACTTTGAGGGATCTATGGACACGGACCCCATGATCTCTCTGTTCCTCCGCACTGCCAGGTATTCTGCCTTTCACCCTGTATTCTGTATTCAAATTTGAACTTCCAGAATGAATCACTTCACACTTTTCCAGATTGAACCCCATCTGCCACTTCCAGCCCAGCTCTGTGTCCTGTCAATGTCCCATCGCAACCTCCAACAGCCCTCCACATTCCCCACGGCTCCACCAACCTTCAGGTGATTGGCAAACTTACTAACCCACTCTCCAACATCCACATCCAAGTCATTTACAAAAATCACAGAGAGCAGAGTCCCAGAGCCAATCGTTACAGAACCCCACTGGTCACTGAGCTCCAGGCTCAATATTGTCCATCTGCTGCCACTCTCTGTCTTCTCTCGGCCATCCAATCCTGTATCCAGACAGGCAGATTTCCGTCTATCCCAATCATCCTTCTTTTCTGAATGAACCATCAACATATTCTGCCATATCCTCAAAGAATTCAAGAAGGTTTGTGAGGTATGACCTGACCCCTCACAAACCCTTACTGACTGTGGCTAATTTAACTATGGTTTTCCAAGTAGTCATAAATCCTGTCTTTAGAGTCCTCACCAATAATCTGCACACCACTGACATTAGTCCAAATCTGTAATTCCCAGAATTCCACCTCCGTAACATGGTCCAAACTCTACAAACCTTCTCTCCTCTGTCATGTTCCCCAGAATGACACTGGAGGGTGGTGGGGGTTACAGAGATAGGGAGGGATATCAGGACAGGAGGATTTTGCAGATATTAGGAGGGTTGCAGTGCCAAAAGGAGGCTTCAGTTATTGTGAGGTTTCATGGTGATGAAGGCATTTGAGGAGGGAGGGAGGGAGGGAGGGAGGGAGGGAGGATTGTAAGGAAATGAGAGGTTTCACAGTTTAGGTGTTTTGTTAGGACTGCAAGTGGTTACTGAGTTGGGAAGGGTGTAAGCACTGGTGGATATGACATAAACATGTGGTTTTGGTTGCAGTGCAGGAAGAGGATTCAGGAAGCTGGAGAGTATGGGGTCTGAATGAGATTACACAAATGGGAAGAGTTGTCAGGAGTGCCGGTGTTTACAGAGACAGCAATGGTCTGATCTGGAGCAGAGGACCCAGATTGGGAGGGATGTGGGGACTGGAGGTGGTTTCACAGGGAGGGAGGACCATAGACCCACAGGAGGTTACAGAAATGTGGAGAGCTGTAGGGCTGACAGGGGTTCATTGAGATGGGAATGTTGGGAGGGATGGAGAAGTTTACAGGGATAAGGATGTTTGTAGGCCAGGGCTGGATCACAGACAGGGACTGTTTTAGGGAGCTGAGCAGATTACAGAGATAAAGATGTTTGTATCGACTGGAAGAACAAACAGAGATATTCAGGGTAGTCGTGACTGAAGATGTTTATAGACATAGGAAGGCTTAGGTTCTGGGGGTTATTGAAGCTGTGGAATCTGGATTTCTTTTCAGAGACTGGGATAACAATTTTGGTCAGAGACAGTTTCACAGATAAGGGAGCATAGCACAAACAGGAGGAAGTTGTAGGGGAGGGTGGGTGACGTTTAAACAGATAGTGGTGTAAGAGCTGGACAAGGTTATGGAGATGGGTAGATGGTGGAGACACAGGAGGAGCTTACATTGACATGGGGGTGATAGTGACAGGAGGGTGTTAAATAGATAGTGGGTTTTGTAGGGACTGGATTGGGAGAGGCACAGGCATGGAGTGAGTTCGACAGATCAGGAATACTGCAGAGACCTGAGAGGATTACACTGATAGGGATGGTGGTCGGGTCTCCACAGACTGTTGGTGTTTAGGGACTGGAAGAGATTTGGTAGATAGGGAGGGATGTAAGAGCTGCAGGAGCTTATGGAGAGTTGAAGAGTTGGAGCAGTTTGCAGAGGTAGGTTTCTCAGACAGGAGTAGGTTATAGATAGTGAGGGTTGTGTGGTCTGAGTAAGTCAAAAAGAGGAGAGTTTTCGCGTCTGGAAGAGGTTTCACTGACAGGAACAGTTGAAGAGACTGAAGCAAAAATGCATGGAGAAGGTTACACAGATAGGGAGGTGAGTAGGGACTGAAGGTGAATACACAGACATGGAGGGTTGTATTGTTAGACGGAGCTGAGAGGGATAGGGACCGGTGTAGGGATTTACACAGATAGGGAAGGTTGTGTTTTTGGAGAAGGTTACACTGATACAGTGTTAGGGAGTGTTTAGTGGACTACAGAGGAGCTTAGAGAGAATGTATTATGGGGAGTGGAGGAGATTACAGACACAGAGATGGCTGTTGGGTTGAAAAGAGCTTCTACAGATCCTCAGTGCTGTAAGGCTGGAGGGAGATTATAACAGTGACTTAATTCCTTCCCTGATATAGAGCAGGTCTCAGCACGTAACTGTCAAAGGGAAGTTGAGACAGTCCAGATGAGTTTTCAGAGATACAAGTGCTTATGGGAGTTTCAAGAGGGAACATTGATTGGGAGTGCTGTACCAAATGGTAATAGTTATAGGGAGGGTTCTAAAAGCAGGAAGAGGTGACAGATATATCGATCTTTGTAAGGACTGGAGAAGCTTACATAGGCAAGAAGTGTTTTAAAGTCTGGAGGAGGTTACAGTGTTAAGGAGAATATTGGGGATGAGGCAAGGTGTAAGAGACGGGGATGGTTGACAGGGCTGGACAATAACCTGAATAGAATCGCCATTGTGTGCAACCAGGCCATTCGGCCCAACCAGTCCATTCCAAAACTCTGAAGAGCATCCTACCCAGACCCACCCCTCTACCTATACATTAAACCCTGCATTTTTCGTGGTGAATTTACTTAAACCACACATTCATGAGTACCACAGTCAATTTATGATGGTCGATTCACTGATGGTGCAAATTGTGGACACACACACACACAAACACAGCAAGGGAGCGACACGCATACCCACACATTGAGGGAGATACCCACAGACACACAGAGAGGGAGTGACACACACGCAAATCGAGGGAGGGACACACACAGCGAGGAAACAACACACACACACGAAGCGAAGGTGGGACACGCACACACGAAGCGAAGGTGGGACACGCACACACGAAACGTAGGTGGGACACGCACACACGAAACGAAGGTGGGACACGCACACACACGAAGCGAAGGTGGGAGACGCACACACGAAGCGAAGGTGGGAGACGCACACACGAAGCGAGGGAGGGACACCCACACACGAAGCGAGGGAGGGACACGCACACACGAAGCGAGGGAGGGACACGCACACACGAAGCGAGGGAGGGACACGCACACACGAAGCGAGGGAGGGACACGCACACACGAAGCGAGGGAGGGACACGCACACACGAAGCGAGGGAGGGACACGCACACACGAAGCGAGGGAGGGACACGCACACACGAAGCGAGGGAGGGACACGCACACACGAAGCGAGGGAGGGACATGCACACACGAAGCGAGGGAGGGACACGCACACACGAAGCGAGGGAGGGACACGCACACACGAAGCGAGGGAGGGACACGCACACACGAAGCGAGGGAGGGACACGCACACACGAAGCGAGGGAGGGACACGCACACACGAAGCGAGGGAGGGACACGCACACACGAAGCGAGGGAGGGACACGCACACACGAAGCGAGGGAGGGACACGCACACACGAAGCGAGGGAGGGACACGCACACACACTGCGAGGGAGGGACTTTCACACACACTGCGAGGGAGGGACACGCACACACACTGCGAGGGAGGGACACACACACACTGCGAGGGAGGGACACACACACACACTGCGAGGGAGGGACACACACACACACTGCGAGGGAGACACACACACACACACTGCGAGGGAGGGACACACACACACACTGCGAGGGAGGGACACACACACACTGCGAGGGAGCGACACACACACACACTGCGAGGGAGCGACACACACACACACTGCGAGGGAGGGACACACACACACACTGCGAGGGAGGGACACACACACACACTGCGAAGGAGGGACACACACACACTGCGAGGGAGGGACACACACACACTGCGAGGGAGGGACACACACACACTGCGAGGGAGGGACACACACACACACTGCGAGGGAGGGACACACAGCGAAGGAGGGACACACACACAGCGAGGGAGGGACGGACACACACAGCGAGGGAGGGACACAGACACACACAGCGAGGGAGGGACACAGACACACACAGCGAGGGAGGGACACAGACACACACAGTGAAGGGGGGGATATGCATCCGCAAACACACACAGACACAGCGAGGGAAGGACACACACACACAGTGAGGGGAGGACATGCACACACACAGCGAGGCAGGGACACGCGCATACAGCGATGGAGGGACACACACAGCGAGGGAGGGACAAGAACACACACAGCAAGGGGGACTCGCACACACACAGTGAGGAAGGGACACTCACACACAGTGAGGGAGGGACACGCACAGACACGCAGCGAAGTGACACACACACACACAGCGAGGGAGGGATACACACACACAACGAGGAAGAGACACACACACACAGAGGGGAGGGACATACACACACACACAGTGAGGGAGGGGCACACGCATTACACACAGTGAGGGGATTACCCCCAGACACACAGCGAGTGAGGCACACAGACACACATGCACAGCGAGGGAGGGACACATACACACACACACAGAGGGAGGGACGCGCACACACACACACACACACACATAGAGCGAGGGAGGGAAGGACATGCGTGGGAGGGGCACGCAAACACAGCAAGGGAAGGACGTGCACACACACAGCGAGGGAGGGACACCTTCATACACAGCAAGGGAGGGACACACACACACAGGGAAGAAGGGACAAGCACACATATGGCGAGGGGGAGGGGATGTTTACAGAAATTGAGAGGGGATATGCACACACAGCGAGAGAGGACGCGCACAGACATGGCGAGGGAGGGACACGCACACATAACGAGGGGGGACATGCACTCACACAGCGAGGGGAGAAGCGCACACACAGTGAGGGGATATACACAAAGAACAATGGAGGGACACACACAGACACAGTCACAGACACAGACACACAAACACACACACACATATAAAAATAGCAAGTGAGTGACACGCACACAGAGCAAGAGAGACACACACAAAGCGAGGGTGGGACACGCACACATACACACAGTTAAGGGGATACCAACAGACACACAGCAAGGGAGGGACACGCACACACACAGCGATTGAGGCACACAGACACACATACACAGCGAGGGAGGGACACATACATACACGCAGCGATTGAGAGAGAGAGACACACACACAGAGGGAGGGACACGCGCGCACGCGCGCACACACACACCACAAGGGGGGATATGCACTCACACACCGAGGAGAGATGCGCACACGCAGTGAGGGGCATATACACAAAGAGCAATGGACGGACACACACAGACAGCATGGGAGTGACACGCGCACACACATCCAGGGAGGGACATGCACACAGAGCGAGGGAGGGACACACACACACACACGGCGAGGGAGGGATACACACATACACAGCAAGTGACGGACACGCGTGCATGTGCACACACACGCATACACACACACGTACACAGACACACAGCGAGGATGGACACACACGGCGAGGGGGAGAAAATGTGCACAGAAAGTGAGAGGGGCACGCACACACAGTGAGAGGGGACACACACTGACACGGCGAGGGAGGGACACATGCACACACAGCAAGGGGGGACATGCACTCACACTGCAAGGGGGATATACACAAAGAGCAACGGAGGGACACACACACAGCGAGGGAGTCACACACACACACACACACACACACACACACAGCGAGCAAGGGACACACACACAGCGAGGGAGTGAAACATACACACACAAAGAGTGAGAGAGTGACACACACACACACACACACACACAGAGTGAGAGAGTGCCACACACACACACACACAGTGAGAGAGTGCCACACACACACACACAGTGAGAGAGTGCCACACACACACACACACACACACACACACACACAGTGAGAGAGTGACACACACACACACAGTGAGGGAGAGAAGGACATGCACACACACACAGCAAGGGAGGGACATGCACACACGCAGCGATAGAGGGTCATACACAAACACACACAGCGAGGGATGGACACACACACACAGAACACAAAGCGAAGGAGGGACACGCACACACATCACACAGCAAGGGAGTGACACACAGGCACAGTGAGGAATTGACATGCATGCATGCATACACACACAGCGAGGGAGGGACACTCACATACACTGCAAGAGGGACACACACTCACAGCAAGAGGGGGACACGTGCATGCGCAAGCACACATACACAGACACACACAGAGAGAGTGGGACATGCACACACAGCGAGGGAGGGACGGACACACACACCCACCCACCCACGGAGGGAAGGTAATGCACACACACAAGGGAGGACACCCACACACAGCGAAGGAAGGACATGCACACACACAGCGAGGGAGGACATGCACACACACAGCGAGGGAGGGATATACACAAACACACAGAGCGAGAGAGGGACACGCACATAAACAGCAAGGGAGGGACATGCACACACACAGGGAAGGAGGGACAAGCAGACACACGGCGAGGGGGAGGGCATGTGCACAGTAATTGAGAGGGGGCACGCAACACAGCGAGAGGGGACACGCACAGACATGGCGAGGGAGGGACACACGCACACACAGAAGGGGGGACAGGCACTCACACAGTGAGGGGCAATGCAGACACACAATGGCGGGATATGTACAAAGAGCAAGGGAAGGACACACACGCACACAAGGGACGGACACACACTCAGAGCGAGGGAGTGACACGCTCACACACAGCAAGAGGCGTACACAAACACGCACAAAGCAAGGGAGGGACCCCCCACACACACACACACAGTGATGGAGGGACACGCACATACACGGCGAGGGGAAGGAAATGTGCACAGAAAGTGAGAGGGGGCACGCACACACAGTGAGAGGGGGCACGCACTGACACGGTGAGGGAGGGACACACGCACACACAGCAAGGTGTGGACATGCACTCACACAGCGAGAGGATATACACAAAGAGCAAGGGAGGGGGAGACACACACACACATACACACACACACACAGCGAGGGAGGGACACACACACACAAACAAAGCGAGGGAGGGACACACACGCGCACACACACAAAGGAGGGACAAGCAGACACATGGCGAGGGGGAGGGCTTGTGCACAAAAATTCAGTGGGGTGCACGCAAGCACAGCGAGAGAGGACACGCACAGGCACACAGTGAGGGAGGGACACGCACATACAGCAAGGGGGGACATGCACTCACAGCAAGAGGGGAGATGCGCACACACAGTGAGGGGGATATACACAAAGAGCAATCAAGGGACACACACACACAAGGGATGGACACACACAGACAGCAAGGGAATGACACGTGCACACACATCCAGGGAGGACATGCACACACAGCGAGGGAGGGACACACACATACACAGCAAGTGAAGGACATGCGTGCGCTCGTGCACACACACACAGCGAGGGATGGACATGCACACACAGAGAGTGAGGGACACGCGCACACAGTGAGAGAGGGACATGCACACACATGCACAGCGAGCGAGGGAGACACAAACAGTGAGGGAGTGAAACGTACACACACACACACACAGGGAAGGAGGGACAAGCACACACACGGCGAGGGGGACGAAATGTGCACAGAAAGTGAGGGGGCACGCACACGCAGTGAGAGAGGGACAAACACTGACACGGCGAGGGAGGGACACATGCACACACAGCAAGGGGGGACATCCACTCACACAGCGAGGGGGATATACACAAAGAGCAAGGGAGGGACGTGCACACATACACACAGTTAACGTGATACACGCAGACACACAGCGAGGGCGACACACATACACAGCCAACGAGGGACACACAAACGAGAGAGCGAAACGTACACACACACACAATGAGAGAGTCACACACACACACACACACACACACACACACACAAACAGAGGGAGGGAGGGAAGGACTTGCACACACACAGAACGAGGGATGGACGTACACACACACACACACGTACACACACAGCGAGGGAGGGACATGCACACACACAGAGCAAGTGAGGGACACACACACAGCAAGGGAAGGACATGCACACACACAGCGATGGAGGGTCATACACAAACACACGCAACAAGGGATGGACACGCACACACAGAGAGTGAGGGACACACACAGACACACACACACACAGTGAGGGTGGGACACACACAGCGAACGAGGGACACACACACAGCGAGGGAGTGAAACGTACACACACAGTGAGAGAGTGACACACACACACATACACAGTGAGGGAGGGACACACACACACGTACACACACACAGCGAGAGAAGGACACACACACACAACGAGCGAGGGACAAACAACGATGGAGTGAAATGTACACATACACAGTGAGTCACTCACACACACACACACACACACACACACACACAAAGTGAGGAACACACACACAGAGCAAGGGAAGGACATGCACGCACACACACAGCGATGGAGGGAGACACACACACACACACACACACACGCGTGCGTGCACACACACAGGGAAGGAGGGACACACACACACACACGGGGAAGGAGGGGCAAGCAGACACACGGCGAGGGGGAGGAAATGTGCACAGAAAGTGAGAGGGGGCATGCACTGCCACAGTGAGGGGGATATACACAAAGAGCAAGGGAGGGGGAGAGAGAGAGAGAGACACACACACACACACACACACACACACACACACACACACACACAGAGCGAAGGAGTGACACGCACACACAGCAAGAGGGACACACACACAAAGCGAGGGAGGGACACAAACACAGTCACACAGCGTGGGAGGGACACACAAGCACAGTGAGGAATTGACACTCATACATATACACAAACACGCACACACACAGTGAGGGAGGGACACTCACATACACTGCAAGAGGGACACACTCACAGCAAGAGGGGGACACACACAGTGAGGGAGGGACACGCGCATGCACAAGCATACAAACACAGACACACGCAGGGAGGGAAGGACATGCACACACAGCGAGGGAGGGATATACACAAACACACAGAGCGAGAGAGGGACACGCACATAAACAGCAAGAGAGGGACATGCACACACACAGGGAAGGAGGGACAAGCAGACACACAGCGAGGGGGAGGGCATGTGCACAGAAATTGAAAGGGTGCAAGCACACACAGCAAGAGGGGACAGGCACTCACACAGCGAGGGGCGATGCAGACACACAATGGTGGGGATATGCACAAAGAACAAGAGAGGGACACACACACACACACACACACACACACACACACACACACACACAAGGGACGGACATACACTCTCAGAGCGAGGGAGTGACATGCGCACACACAGCAAGAGGTGCACACACACACACACACACACACACACACACACACACACACTCACGCATACACACAGACACACAGCAAGGGAGGGAAGGACACTCACATACACTGTAAAAGGGTCACACACACTCACAGCAAGAGGGGACACGTACACACAGCGAAGGATGGACACGCTCATGCTCAAGCACACAAACACAGACACAGACACACAGCGAGAGAGGGACACGCACATACACAGCAAGGGAGGGACGTATATATACACACACACACAGAGCGAGGGAGGGCCACACACACACGCACAGAAAGGGGGACACACAAACACACACAGAGCAAGGGGATAACTCAAACATACACAGCGAGGGAGCGACATGCACACACACAGCGAGGGAGGGACATACAGCGAAGTAGGGACAAGCACACACACCGCGAGGGGGAGGGCATGTGCACACAAATTGAGAGGGGGCACACACACGCAAAGCGAGAGAGGGACATGCACAAATACATACACACACACACGGAGGGACACACACACACACACACGGAGGGACACGCACATACACACAGTGAGGGGGATACACGCAGACACACGGCGAGGGAGGGACACCCACAGTGAGGGACAGGGACACACACACGCAAAGCGAAGGA